>NC_042961.1:24033156-24333156 GCF_901001165.1 Salmo trutta | reverse complement strand
GAAATGTATGCATTCACTACTGTAAGTCGCTCTGGATAAGAGCGTCTGCTAAATGACTAAAATGTAAATGTACCCCCCTGTATATAGTCTCGCTATTGTTATTTTACTGCTGCTCTTTAATTACTTGTTACTATCAGGAATCAAGGTAAGACCCAGATGCAGACTGTCGAAGTAAGAATGTTTGTTGTAGCAACAGGAGCAGGCAAAGACAGGTCAAGGCAGGCAGGGGCCGATAATCCAGGGTTAGGCAAAGGTACAGGACGGCAGGCAGTCTCAGGATCAGGCAGAGTGGTCAGGCGGGGCGGGTACAGGGGCAGGACAGGCAAAGGTCAAAACCAGGAGGATGAGAAAAGAGAGGCAGGGAAACGACAGGAGCTGACAGGAAAAACGCTGGTAAGCTTGAACGAACAAGACGAATTGGCAACAAACAGACAGAGAACACAGGTATAAACACACGGGATAATAGGGAAGCTGGGTGACACCTGGAGGGGGGTGGAGACAAGCACAAGGACAGGTGAAACAGATCAGTGCGTGACAGTTAGTTTTATTTCTTATTCTTACTCATATATTTTTTTTAAACTACATTGTTGGTTAGGGGCTCGTAAGTAAGCATTTCACTGTAAGGTCTACACCTGTTGTATTCGGCGCATGTGACTAATACAATTTGATTTGATAATCAAACATTTCTTTCTTGTATACTGAGTACCTGATGTACATTTATAACTAGTATGCTCTGTTTAATTGATTGGAATAACTTTTTTATACATATATTTGTACATTGGTTTTGAGGTTTTCTTATAAGCCATGTTGGGTTTCCAACCTCACCTGCACACCGTTATCACCAGTTTTTTTTTATCTGCATTGTTTTGTCTTTCACTTTTTTTCTTTGGTGCGAATAAATAAAACCCCAAAAACTAAAACGTACTAATGATGCCCTTATCTAGAAACGTTCAGCTCATGTTAATTGCAGCTACTCTAAAACCTCATGAGTCTTGGAGCTGTTACCAAGTACAATATGCAATACTCCAATTCTAAATCTAAATTGATATAATGTCAAATACACTTAATACAGACTCTAGGGTGTTTGATACAGTAATTGATTGCATGTTGTTGCCATCTATCTCATCTATATCCAATATTGTCTACTTTGACATTCAGTATTCTGTTTGGAGAAGTGTAAGTCACATACATCTTGATTTTTCCCAGGCTGTGTAAATGAATCCCATTTGAGCCGGGCCCTGTGTTCACGTGGTAAACTGAACCCATGTCCCTGAGACAGGAACATGTTCAATCAAGTAGAAAAAGAAGGTGAAATAACAAGCAGGGTGTGTGCACCTGGGGTGGCAGCGTAGCCTAGTGGTTAGAGTGTTGGACTAGTAACTGAAAGGTTGCAAGTTCAAATCCCTGAGCTGACAAGGTACAAATCTGTTCCTGAACAAGGCAGTTAACCCACTGTTCCTAGGTGGTCATTGAAAGTAAGAATTTGTTCTTAACTGTCTTGCCTAGTTAAATAAAGGTAAAAATGTATCATAAAGGGAAGCAATTGTGATTAGGGAATTTCCAACTAATCTTTCTCTGTGAAGCAGTCAGAGAGGATTACTGGATAATGGTGGCAAAGACATTATGATTTGAGAGATTTCTTTCTGAATGACTGTCGGAGGGAGGTGGGTTTGGAACAGGATTCTATGTTAGTACAGGAGAGCTTGAATTCTCTTGCATCCCCCTTGCCCCTGGCGCCTTCCTCTCTCTCCCTATGTCTCTCTCACTCTTTCCCTTTTCCTTCCTAATTATATCATCCTATCTTCCCTATTTTTCTTTTTCTCTGTCACACATTATTCCTCCATTTCTGGTTGACTTTCTTTCCTTTTCAAACTCATTCTCTCTGCTTGCAAATGAAGCTCTATTTACAGTATCTGTCTCCCTGGGTATGAGTTTGTTTGATAGAAAAACAATATCTCTATTCTCGTAACGTCACCCGGCCGTTCGGGCCTCTCAGGTGGACGTGAAATGAACCCGGTTCGTTGCCCATCCCCTACTCCCCCTCCCTCCAGTAAATGTGGTTGACCGAGCATGCCACCGCCACAGAGAACACAAACAGAGCCTCACCGAGGACCCAACGTTGCTATCAACTCTCTCCTTTCATTCATAATCCGGCCCTCCTCTCTCTTACGCCCCGTCTCCCCCACTGATTGTCCAGGCGAGAGCTGATTGTGCCTGAAGACTGACATAGTCGGTTTGTACCTCTACCTCTACCTCACCCCCACACCCCCTATTCTCCTCTATCCTCCCACCTCACTGCTGCCAAGCAGGTGCACACACCCCGCTCGTTATTTCACCTTCTTTTTCTACTTGATTGAACATGTTCCTGCCTCAGGGACATGGGTTCAGTTTACCCGTGAACACAGGGCCCGGCTCAAATGGGATTAATTTACACAGCCTGGGAAAAATCAAGATGTATGCGACTTACACTTCTCCGTGTCCAACCGATGGAACAATATTGATGTTTAAAAACTGCACGCGTTTTTTTCTCCCACTCTTTTTGGAGACAAGGAGCTCTTTTAGGGGAGGGAAGAAAATATGGTTAAGTCCTCTTGATTACAGACCTTATTCTCCGACCCCCAGGTCAGCTGAGGGTCAAACCCCCCCCCCCCCAGCCCCCAATCCCTCTCTTTCTTTACAATGTTTGGTAATAGCGCCCAAGAATGTATTAATCCGACATGCAGTCTGAAAGATTAATTGAGGGGAGCCTTTGATCAGACCACGTTATCCATGTTTGAAAAATGTCCACCAATCAACAGTTATCAATTAGGAGAACAATGGTGTGGGGTCAGAGTTGAGGAGTGGCGGCCGGTAACTCTTTTCACTGCGTGCACTGAATTTAGTCTGCTGACCCCCCAGCTTGTAATCAGAGCAGCAGAGGAAGGATTAAAACCTACATTAACTATGATTAATGGGAACAATAACAAGGCCACTAAACAATGACCCAAGAGGCTGCTTCAGGCTTCCATGGCATCTATTGTATAAGCATCTTCGAACACTGGCCCCAGACATGCTCTTTTCTGTTCCTCACACACAAAAACTCACATAAGCGTGTGCAAACACACACATACGCACATGCGTATGCACTCATATACTCACAGACCTCCCTCTGTGGGCCCCCTTTACTCAAACCATGGGCCCACAAATCAAAGCTAAAGAGAGAGGACCACTGGGCTCTGTGTGTGTGTGTGTGTGTGTGTGTGTGTGTGTGTGTGTGTGTGTGTGTGTGTGTGTGTGTGTGTGTGTGTGTGTGTGCGTGCGTGCGTGCGTGCTTGCGTGCGTGTATCAGTGTCAGTGAGATGGGGCTTGCATGTCGTTTTGTGCATGTCTGTGTATGCCAATGTGTGTCTATACGTGTGCTTGCCCAGGCGTGTGTTTGTGTATGCACTGTATACAGGGTTGAAGAGGATCCTTCTGTAGCAGTCAGGATGTTCCCATGCTACAGCGTGTGAGGCAGCTGGCTGGACGCCTGCCAAACCAAACCTGTGGTCGGCTAGATGGTGAACGGCACAGCCAGGGATCCAGTTTCTTTGTTTCCTGAGACAGAGGGAGAGGGAGACGGAGAGGGAGGCAGAGAGAGAGAGAGAGAGAGAGAGAGGAGAGAGAGACCAAAACAAAGGCAAAGTCTTCTCATGCTTTGTTGATTTCAAAAAAGCCTTTGACTCAATTTGGCATGAGGGTCTACTATACAAATTGATGGAAAGTGTTGTTGGGGGAAAAACATACAACATTACAAAATCCATGTACACAAACAACAAGTGTGTGTTTAAAATAGGCAAAAAAGCACACACATTTCTTTCCACAGGGCCGTGGGGTGAGACAGGGATGCAGCTTAAGCCCCACCCTCAACATATATACAGTATCAACGAATTGGCGAAGTCACTAGAAAAGTATACAGCACCCGGCCTCACCCTACTGGAATCTGAAGTCAAATATCTACTGTTTGCTGATGATCTGGTACTTCTGTCACCAACCAAGGAGGGCCTACAGCAGCACCTAGATCTTCTGCACAGATTCTGCCAGACCTGGGCCCTGACAGTAAATCTCAGTAAAACCAAATGAATGGTGTTCCAAAAAAGGTCCAGTCGCCAGGACCACAAATACAAATTCCATCTAGACACCGTTGCCCAAGAGTACACAAAAACTATACATACCTTGGCCTAAACATTAGCGCCACAGGTAACTTCCACAAGCTGTGAACGATCTGAGAGACAAGGCAAGAAAGGCATTCTATGCCATCAAAAGGAACATCAAATTCGACATACCAATTAGGATCTGGCTAAAAATACTTGAATCAGTTATAGAACCCATTGCCCTTTATGGTTGTAAGGTCTGGGGTCTGCTTACCAACCAATAATTCACAAAATGGGACACACTCCAAATTGAGACTCTGCATGCAGTATTCTGCCAAAAAATATCCTCTGTGTACAACGTAGAACACCAAATAATGCATGCAGAGCAGAATTAGGCCGATACCCGCTAATGATCTAAATCCAGAAAAGAGCCATTCAATTCTACAACCACCTAAAAGGAAGCGATTCCCAAACCTTCCATAACAAAGCCATCACCTACAGAGAGATGAACCTGGAGAAGAGTCCCCTAAGCAAGCTGGTCCTGGGGCTCTGTTCACAAACACAAACATACCCCACAGAGCCCCAGGACAGCAACACAATTAGGCCCAACCAAATCATGAGAAAACAAAAAGATAATTACTTGACACATTGGAAAGAATTAACAAAAAAACTGAGCAAACTAGAATGCTATTTGGCCCTAAACAGAGAGTACAGTGGCATAATAGCTGGCCACCATGACTGACACAAACTTAACGAAAGCTTTGACTATGTACAGACTCAGTGAGCATAGCCTTGCTATTGAGAAAGGCCGCCGTAGGCAGACCTGGCTCTCAAGAGAAGACAGGCTATGTGCACACTGCCCACAAAATGAGGTGGAAACTGAGCTGCACTTCCTAACCTCCTGCCCAATGTATGACCATATTAGAGACACATATTTCCCTCAGATTACACAGATCCACAAAGAATTCGAAATCAAACCCGATTTTGATTACCTCCCATATCTACTGGGTGAAATACCGCGGTGTGCCATCACAGCAGTAAGGTTTGAGACCTGTTTGCCACAAGAAAAGGTCAACCAGTGAAGAACAAACACCATTGTAAATACAACCCATATTTATGGTTATTTATTTTCCCTTGTGTACTTTAACCATTTGTACATCGTTACAACACTGTATATATACATAATATGACATTTGTAATGTCTTCATACATTTGGAACTTCTGTGAGTGTAATGTTTACTGTTCGTTTTTATTGTTTATTTCACTTAGTATATTATCTACTTCACTTGCTTTGGCAATGTTATCATGTGTTTTCCATGCCAATAAAGCCCCTTGAATTGAATTGAATTGAATTGAATTGAAAGAAGTGTGTGCGTGTGCATGCGGGAGTGAGGGGGGATCCGATGAATCCAATCTTGGTTGTGGATATGAGATGATGAAAGAACAGACTTGGAAGAACGTCTACGCTGTGGGATCAAACTCCTGCCAAAGTAGATGAAAGTAGATTTTTGAGATAAGCTGCGAAGGCCCCTCTCTCTTTCCCTTCTTCATGTCTCTCAAGTCCCCATCCCCCATCTCCAGACCCAGACCCAGTCAGTCCCCCATGGGGGAGTCAGGGATATGCATCCCATATGGAAGCCATTCCACCAGGCCTCCAAGCCTCGTTGCCGCTCTGGGAATGTTCTGACGTTTAACGAGATGAGCCGCTGTGATGTCACAGGGCCGATTTTGGAACACTGGCACATACGTGCAGTGTCAGGCGAGGGGAGAAGGGGGGGTGAGGAATAAAACGCTGAGCTGCCACTTTTTTTTGCACCGTATCGTAAATTAGCGCGTTCCCTGATGGAAAACATTCATGCAACACAGGGCCCTGAGAGCTAAAAAAAAAAACGCCGGCAAGAAACGGCCTGTGGTTTTTAGTATCGTTTCAATTAGACTGAACAAAACAGCTCCTCTGCTGGTTTCCCCTCAGAGGAATAAGCCCCGAGAAGCAGATGATTTGAGGGTTTGAAATAGCATAAAGCTGCTTCCAATGAAGCTCTCATACTTTTGTGACATTTGGCTGGTTAATAAAATTATGTACAGAGGAAGAAAAAAAAAATCTGAGGAAGAGAAACTAAGTCAACCTGGTCTCTGAATCTCATAAGGATAATTAGGTAAAAATATAACCAACTTTTCCACTGTTTCATATCCTAGGGCTTTGGTGCTGTCCATTTCAATGTCTCCTGCATGGATTGTATCACGTGAGACAAAACACAAAAACACACACACTTTTTACATGCACACAAACACACATCATCCCCACAACAGTTATAGGTAACCCAGCTCATTGCTAAAGTTCCCCGCCGCCTCTAAATGTCATCAGAGGGGAGGACGGGTAAAAAAAAATGGGGCCAGTTTTTACGAGGCTCGACGATATCAGCCGTGGCACACACCACACAGACAGGGGCCTCTGTCAAACACACCTAAATTTAAACCATTCCCAGGGCGATCCCTAACAAAGCATCAGGAAAGGACCCTGTGCTGTCACAGAGGGGGGCTGCTCTAGGCCACAACAACAGGAAACACATGTACGAAGGGAGGTAGATACAGAGAGAGCCTGGAGCGGAGAGGAACCTGGATTGCTGGCTCACTGCTCCCTGGGTCAGGCCACTACTGAGTCCAGCCGGCTCAGGCGGCCCACTGACACTTCCTCATCCGCTCCCAGGGTCAGAGTACACAACGTCTGGACTGGCCTATCAGTGCTGAGCTCAGCTCCAGGAAGTGAAGGGGAAGAGGGCAAAGCTGGGATAGATTTGGACAGGGTTCTATCTTCTAAAGGAGTCATAGAAATAGAACAAATAGTTCACGGTAACAGTATCTAGGCCTCCGATGAGAAAGTCTGGGATGTTGTCATAAACATGCCTGGTTGTGGCCCATGACCTAGAGCAGTGTTTCCCATCTTTATTCTCAGCAAAATAATGTATTGTTGGATAGAAAAGACTGTAAAAACACCAGAAAATCAGCTCCTAGGGATTTTCATTTTGAAAATCTGTTCCAACGCGTAAAAGTATTCCAACGCATAATAGAGAGATATACAGTATGTGATCATATGCAAATGTAGGCACGGTTTGAAGTTATTATGTTTTAGTCAAATATTATATATGTTTGGTCTTCTTGTGGTCATTGCAGTCTACAAATTACTTGTCGTTATGTTCCGCTCAAGAAAAGAAAATTGGCCCGCAGCTGAATCTTGTTGATGATCCCTGACCTAAAGTGCCATTCTAACTCAGTCTTCCTTTCTAGTGTAGGACAATTCTTGATAAAAACCTTAAACTGTATATCCAGCATACACTATATATACAAAGTATGTGGACACCCCTTCAAATTTGTGGATTTGGCCATTTCAGCCAGACCTGTTGCTGACTGGTGTATAAAATCGAGCACACAGCCATGCAATCTCCATAGACACACATTGGCAGTAGAATGGCCTTACGGAAGAGCTCAGTGACTTTCAATGTGGCACCGTCATAGGATGCCACCTTTCTAACATGTCAGTTTGTCAAATTTCTGCCCTGCTAGAGCTGTCCCGGTGAACTGTAAGTGCTGTTATTGTGAAGTGGAAACGTCTATGAGCAACAACAGCTCAGCCACGAAGTGGTCGGCCACACAAGCTCACAGAACAGGACCGCCGAGTGCTGAAGTGCGTAGCGCGTAAAAAACATGTCATCGGTTCCAACACTAACTACCTAGTTCCAAACTGCCTCTGGAAGCAACGTCAGCACAAGAACTGTTCGTCTGGAGCTTCATGAAATGGGCTTCCATGGCAGAGCAGCCGCACACAAGCCTAAGATCACCATGTGCAATGGCAAGCATTGGCTGGAGTGGGGAAAAGCTTGCTGCCATTGTACTCTGGAGCAGCGGAAATGCGTTTTCTGGAGTGATGAATCACGCTTCACCATCTGGCAGTCCGATGGACAAATCTGGGTTTGGCGGATGCCAGGAGAACGCTCCCTGCCCGAATGCATAGTGCCAACTGTAAAGTTTGGTGGTGGATGAATAATGGTCTGGGGCTGTTTTTCATGGTTCGGGCTAGGCCCCTAAGTTCCAGTGAAGGGAAATCTTAATGCTACAGGATACAGTGACATTCTAGACGATTCTGTGCTTTCAACTTTGTGGCAACAGTTTGGGGAAGGCCCTTTCCTGTTTCAGCATAACAATGCCCCGTGTACAAAGCGAGTCCATACAGAAATGGTTTGTCGAGACTGGTGTGGAAGTATTTGACTGGCCTGTACAGATCCCTGACCTCAACCCCATCGAACACCTTTGGGATGAATTGGAACATCAACTGCGAGCGAAGCCTATTCGCCAAACATCAGTGCCCGATCTCACTAACGCTCTTGTGGCTGAATGGAAGTAAGTCCCCGCAGCAATGTTACAACATCTAGTGGAACGCCTTCCCAGAAGAGTGGAGGCTGTTATAGAAGCAGAGGGAAGACCAGCTCCATATTAATGCCCATGATTTTAGAATAATATGTTCGATGAGCAGGTGTCCACATACCTTTGGTCATGTATTGTAGGTCCAACATAGGTAGTCAGAAGAAACACAGTGACCTAATACTCACATGTAAAACCAGGACAGACAAACTCTTGAGGGGCCCCAAGTTAATCTCCCAGACATCCTAGGGACTAGTCCCTGTTTACCAGTTTTGATGAAATAAGTCTCCATGTCACTAATCTTGGTTATCCAGAAGTAAAATTATTTCACGAAGTCTCCTCCTCGTAAGCGGAATGTCACGCCCTGACCAGGGGAACTCTGCTATTTTGGTCAGGGTGTGGTATTTCTATGGTTTATTTTCTATGTTTTGTTATAGCCTTTCTTTGTGGTTTATTTCTATGTTGGGCTCGGGGTGATTTCCAATCAGACAGCTGTCGCTAGTTATGTCTGATTGGGAATCACATTTAAGTTCCTTTCCCCCCACGATGTTTGTGGGTTGTTGTCTCTTTTGTTTGAGCAGTCAATGATCAGGCATTTTCTTGGTTTTGTGTACGTGTTTAATTCAGTGTAAGAATAAACATGTGTTCGCTCCCAGCTGCGTTTTGGTCCGCTTCCTCATCACCCGACGCCAATCGTTACAGAACAACCCACCGAACCAGGACCAAGCAGCGGAAGGATAAGGAGCGCGAGAGATGGGCTCGCGAGGGGAAGGAGTTCTGGACCTGGGAGGAGATCATGTCGGGGAAAGGACCCTGGCGGAAGGATTCCCAGGTCGAGGAGGTGATGCCAGCCGGTGGAAGGAGTCGCAGGCGGCGGTCGAGGAGGCCCGGAAGACACCCCCAAGAAAATTTTTTGGGGGGGCTAATGGGGTGGTCCGGAAGGGCAGAGGAAGAGCCCAGACCACTGCTCTCGTGGGGGATAACGGCAAAGGAGGAGGCAGAGATGTGGCAGGTCCTGGAGGACCTGCGTAGGGACAGCGTGGAGGAAGAGCCTTGGGTGGCAGAGGTGCGCACGGTATCGCCAGTGCGCCTGCACAGCCCAGTGCGCTCTGTGCCAGCGCCCCACATTTGCCGGGCTAGGGGGAGTGTTCAGCGAGGACGTGTTGTGCCGGCTCAGCGCTCCTGGCCTCCGGTGCCCCTTCTCGGTCCGATGTATCCTGCGCCGAGGACGCACACTGTGTCTCCGGTACGGCTGCACAGCCCAGTGCGTTCTGTGCCAGCGCTCCACACTTGCCAGGCTAAGGTGGGCGTTGAGCCAGAACGGGTGATGTCAGCTGTGCACTCCAGACCTCCAGTGCGCCTCCTCGGTCCAGGATATCCGGCGCCGCTTATGCGCACTGTGTCGCCGGTGTGCGGTCACGGTCCAGCACGTCCTGTGCCAGCACCTCGCCCTTGCCGGGCGAATGTGGTGCGTGTCCACAGTCCAGTCCGGCCCATCCTTGCTCCCCGCACCAGGTTAGTGGTGCGTGTCCCCAGTCCTTTCCGGCCCATCCCTGCTCCCCGCACCAAGTTAGTGGTGCGTGTCCACAGTCCTGTCCGGCCCGTCCCTGCTCCCCGCACCAAGCCAGTGGTGCGTGTCCCCAGTCCTGTCCGGCCCATCCCTGCTCCCCGCACCAGGCCAGTGGTGCGTGTCCCCAGTCCTGTCCGGCCCATTCCTACTCCCCGCACCAAGCCAGTGGTGCGTGTCCCCAGTCCAGTCCGGCCCGTCCCTGCTCCCCGCACCAAGCCAGTGGTGCGTGTCCCCAGTCCAGTCCGGCCCGTCCCTGCTCCCCGCACCAGGTTAGTGGTGCGTGTCCCCAGTCCTGTCCGGCCCATTCCTGCTCCCCGCACCAGGTTAGTGGTGCGTGTCCACAGTCCTGTCCGGCCCATCCCAGCTCCCCGCACCAAGCCGGTGGTGCGTGTCCCCAGTCCAGTCCGGCCCGTCCCTGCTCCCCGCACAAGGTTGGTGGTGCGTGTCCCCAGGCCAGTCCGGCCCGTCCCTGCTCCCCGCACCAGGTTGGTGGTGCGTGTCCCCGGTCCTGTCCGGCCCGTCCCTGTTCCCCGCACCAGGCCCACGGCGCGTGTCCACAGTCCGGCACGGCCTGTGTCCGGTCCACCGGTGACCAGTCCTGTTCCGGTCGGCGGCTCCACTCCGGAGCCTGAGCATGCCGCTCCACCGTGGTCCAGTCCGGGCCAGAGGGGTAGGGCTAGGGTGGAGGCAGGGGGAGAAACACGCCCGGGGTCAGAGCCTCCACCGAGGGTGAGGCGCCCACCCGGGTCCCCTCCCTAATAGACTTTAGGTTGGTGCGCCGGGAGTACGCACCGTTGGAGGCGGGGTACTGTCACGCCCTGACCAGGGGAACTCTGCTATTTTGGTCAGGGTGTGGTATTTCTATGGTTTATTTTCTATGTTTTGTTATAGCCTTTCTTTGTGGTTTATTTCTATGTTGGGCTCGGGGGTGATTTCCAATCAGACAGCTGTCGCTAGTTATGTCTGATTGGGAATCACATTTAAGTTCCTTTCCCCCCACGATGTTTGTGGGTTGTTGTCTCTTTTGTTTGAGCAGTTAATGATCAGGCATTTTCTTGGTTTTGTGTACGTGTTTAATTCAGTGTAAGAATAAACATGTGTTCGCTCCCAGCTGCGTTTTGGTCCGCATCCTCATCACCCGACGCCAATCGTTACACGGAAACTTTCGGCCAAACCCCTCCCTTCCGTTAATTCCACCCATGTTTATCATGGCCAATTTATTATTATTTTTTATCCATACATTTTTACGATATACTGTAGCCAATTTTGACTTTGTGGCTGAGGAATGTAGTGGAAACTGTTTGTCATTCGGGGCTTGAAAATCACCACACCAGTCTAAGCACCACCTTCGCCCCATCCTGATTTGTCCAAATAATGAATGACAAAAACCCCAAACCAGGAACTACTGCTCCTCGTAATCGCATAATTCAACGTGACCCTTGACAGATTCTTGCCGTTTCATGTCCACGAGAATCTGTCCACCAGAGATTACCATGTCACTAACACAGACATCGACTCAACTTTAAACATCTTCTCTTTGAAATCACGACTTCTGCTTTCAAAGAGAAGTGACGTGATGAGAGTTGGTTGTCAAGTGAGTTGAGAATGGTGTATCAAGTGAGTTGAGAATGGTGTATCAAGTGAGTTGAGAATGGGGTATCAAGTGAGTTGTGTACGGACTCCTGTCTCCCTAAAGCACCTATAGCCGTACTGATGTATCCAAACCATCATCCTTATGGTTCAACTCTGTGTGTGCACTTTGTCGTGCACTTTGTCATGCTCTGTGTGTGCACTTTGTCATGCTCTGTGTGTGCACTTTGTCATGCTCTGTGTGTGCACTCTGTCATGTTCTGTGTGTGCACTTTGTCATGCTCTGTGTGTGCACTCTGTCATGCTCTGTGTGTGCACTTTGTCATGCTCTGTGTGTGCACTCTGTCATGCTCTGTGTGTTCACTCTGTCATGCTCTGTGTGTGCACTCTGTCATGCTCTGTGTGCGCACTCTGTCATGCTCTGTGTGTGCACTCTGTCATGCTCTGTGTGTGCACTCTGTCATGCTCTGTGTGCACTCCCTTCATGCTCTGTGTGTGCACTCTGTCATGCTCTGTGTGTGCACTCTGTCATGCTCTGGGTGTGCACTCTGTCATGCTCTGGGTGTGCACTCTGTCATGCTCTGTGTGCACTCCCTTCATGCTCTGTGTGCACTCCCTTCATGCTCTGTGTGTGCACTCTGTCATGCTCTGTGTGTGCACTCTGTCATGCTCTGTGTGTGCACTCTGTCATGCTCTGGGTGTGCACTCTGTCATGCTCTGGGTGTGCACTCTGTCATGGCCTCACACAGCCAGAGAGGCAGGTTTAGTCTGTTTCCCACTGAGTTTAGGGAAGGATAATCTCCTGCCTATTCCACAGTTTTAGTGCTCAGCCAATGTCAATGTTTTGCTGGGGAGTAAGTACAGTAGAAGAAAAGGCTTAGGCGAGCAGGGGCAATTAAAAAGGCTACCTTTCTTCAAAGCAATGACAGTTTAATGGCAGTCAGTGATGGACCCCACAGTGTAGCCTACACTGTCCATTCAGCTGTAGAAGGAGGAAAGTGGAGAGCACAAGTGTACAGGCACACATTGAGGCACACTTCCCTATACTAGAGATCAATAAGGGTTAATTCTGCATTCTCTGTCTCTGTCCCCCTGTCTCTGCCCCTTCGCTTAGCCATACAATCCATGCACAAGCAAAAGCTTGACAACTGACAAGCAGCCTTGGAGCCAATGCTGGAGTGTGAGCGATGTGCAGCCTACCTAGGAAGGAGGCATAGACATTTCAATGCCTGAAGGAAATCAGAGTTTGCAATATGAAAGCAAATCACTTGCAAGCACTGGCCCAACACACTCCAAAGAGCACCTGAGACCTGATTTATCTTTTGGGACGATGTTCGAGTATGAGCAATACTGGAAAACAATTATAATTGAGCATTTAGAGTTATTTAATTTGAATACAATTGCCAGTAGTTAATCAACTTCAAATGTTCAGCTTTTGAAAGTTTGTGCTGTTGTCTTACAAGCGATGTCAACAATTCAACACAAACATGGATGGTATTTTGATGACATTAGACTGTACACTATACTATTTATTATAGCCTCCCACTCTCTCCCCCTCTCTTCAATGCAAATACCATATTACACTCTTTAAGAAGAAGGTGCTATCTACTGTACAACCAAAAAGGGTTATTTGGCTGTCCCCACAGGAGAACCATTTGAAGAACCCATTTTGGTTCCAGGTAGAACCCTTTTGGTTCCAGGTAGATCCCTTTCCACAGAGAGTTCTACATGGAACCCAAAATATTTCTACCTGGAACCAAAACGGGTTCTCCTATGGGGACAGCATCAGAACCCTTTTGGAACCCTTTTTTTCAAAGAGTGTAGGACAGGGTGGCATCCTGATGAATTTCTGTCTGATCCTCAACCTCATTTCCCCTTAGCAGGATGGCACCCAGGTTTAGCAAACATTGGAAGTCACTAGTTCCAAAGTAGGGGACACACATCCAGTGATTTTCAGGTGCAGGGTCAACGCATGAAGTGGAATAAAATAGGTGCCGGCACTAATTTTGGGTGCTGCCGCAGTGTTGCGTTGCAAAGGCTAATGAAGATCTTCGGATCACTGTGGGAGCATCTATCAGTGTGCAGGTATTTATCTTTATTTCATTAGTGTAAATCAACAGCACTCAATGTGTTCTGAAAGATGAGATGTAGACAGCACTCTAAGTCACAACCATTTTGGTCTCAAATGTTCCTAAATATTTTGCTGCGTAACCTGGACTTTTTATTTGGGAGCACCTGTGCGCCTAGAGAAAAAAATCACCCAGATAATAATTGTTGTAAAGAAGAGAATTCGCTTTATGGCACTCCGAGTGCCATAGAGAAAAAACTGAGCGCCGATTCGTGACTATCATGGTTGCACCTTTACTACAGATAAAATGGCTTGTTTCTAGCCCAACCCAACCCTAAATGTATGATCCATATTACCGGGAATAGTTTTTTTCTTTCTATCGTGGATTAGCAGAGCATTCTAAAACAGCACAAAAAAAATTATGTGGTTTTCCTACATTTTTTATTTTGGTAACACCCGCGGTACCAATGAGAAATGTTAATTTGAGCACTGGACATACAGTTGAAGTCGGAAGTTTACATACACCTTAGCCAAGTATATTTAAAGTCAGTTTTTCACAATTCCTGACATTTAATCCTAGTAAAAATTCCCTGTCTTAAATCAGTTAGGATCACCAATTTATTTTAAGAATGTGAAATGTCAGAATAATAGTAGAGAGAATGATTTATTTCAGCTTTTATTTCTTTCATCACATTCCCAGTGGGTCAGACGTTTACATACACTCAATTAGTATTTGGTAGCATTGCCTTTAAATTGTTTAACTTGGGTCAAAGGTTTCGGGTAGCCTTCCACAAGCTTCCCACAAGTAGTTGGGTGAATTTTGGCCCATTCCTCAGAGCTGGTGTAACTGAGTCAGGTTCGTAGGCCTCCTTGCTCGCACACACTTTTTCAGTTCTGCCCACAAATTTTCTATAGAATTGAGGTCAGGGCTTTGTGATGGCCACTCCAATACCTTGACTTTGTTGTTCTTAAGCCATCTTGCCACAACTTTAGAAGTATGCTTGGGGTCATTGTCCATTTGGAAGACCCATTTGCGACCAAGCTTTGACTTCCTGACTGATGTCTTGAGATGTTGCTTCAATATATCCACATAATTTTCCATCCTCATGATGCCATCTATTTGTGAAGTGCACCAGTCCCTTCTGCAGCAAAGCACTCCCACAACATGATGCTGCCACCCCCGTGCTTCACGGTTGGGATGGTGTTCTTCAGCTTGCAAGCCTCAATGATCGTCATTATGGCCAAATAGCTCTATTTTTGTTTCATCAGACCAGAGGACATTTCTCCAAAAAGTACGATCTTTGTCCCCATGTGCAGTTGCAAACTGTTGTCTGGCTTTTTTTATGCCGGTTTTGGAGCAGTGGCTTCTTCCTTGCTGAGCGGCCTTTGAGGTTATGTCGACATAGGACTCGTTTTACTGTGGATATAGATACTTTTGTACCTATTTCCTCGAGCATCTTCACAAGGTCCTTTGCCGTTGTTATGGGATTGATTTGCACTTTTCGCACCAAAGTACATTCATCTCTAGGAGACAGAACGCGTCTCCTTCCTGAGCGGTATGACGGCTGCGTGGTCCCATGGTGTTTATACTTGCGTACTATTGTTTGTGTAACCGATGTGAAATGGCTAGTTAGTTAGTGGTGGTGCGCACTAATAGCATTTCAATCAGTGACGTCACTCGCTCTGAGACTTGAAGTAGGGTTTCCCCTTGCGTTTCAAGGGCCGTGGCTTTTGTGGCGCGATGGGTAACGATGCTTCGTGGGGTGTCAGTTGTTGATGTGTGCAAGGGTCCCTGGTTCGAGCCCAGGTTGGGGCGAAGAGAGGGACGGAACCTACACTGTTACATTTGTACAGATGAACGTGGTACCTTCAGGCGTTTGGAAATTGCTCCCAAGGATGAACCAGACTTGTGGTGGTCTCCAATTTTTTTCTGAGGTCTTGACTGATTTCTTTTGATTTTCCCATGATGTCAAGCAAAGAGGTGCTGAGTTTGAAGTTAGGCCTTGAAATACATCCAGAGTTACACCTCCAATTGACTGAAATGATGTCAATTAGCCTATCAGAAGCTTCTAAAGCCATGACATAATTTTCTGGAATTTTCATGACTGTATGTAAACTTCCAACTTCAACTGTAGAGGATTATGATAAATACTGCTTTAATGTCATACAAGCAAACCACACACCTGTGAGTCCAGATGTGTACATTTCCATGTACAAAAACATACCATTTACATTGTTAAAGTTTACCTGGTGTCATACTCCGCGTTGTTCTGAACAGAATTAGCCTATGTTAGTCATATTGTGAAGAACAATTGCTGCCAAAGACGCACCTGAATGCACTCATAACTCCATTCATTGCGCACGAAATGACAATGTTTTTCTCTATAGTGCCTTATACTGTAAGATCTTTTTTTTTTTAAATGTAATTTTACCTCCTTTTTCGTGATATCCAATTGCGAACCAATTTGCCAATCTTGTCTCATCGCTGCAACTCCCCAACGGGCTCGGCGAAGGTCGAGTCATGCGTCCTCCAAAACATGACCCGACTAACCAAGCTTCTTAACACCCGCTCGCTTAACCCGGAAGCCAGCTGCACCAATGTGTCAGAGGATAGCCTGCAAGCACCCGGCCCGCCACAAGGAGTCGCTAGACCGCAATGAGCCAAGTAAAGCCCCCCCAGCCAAACCCTCCCCTAACCCGGACCACGCTTGGCCAATTGTGCGCCGTCCTATGGGACTCCCAGTCAAGACCGGTTGTGACACAGCCTGGGATACAGCCCAGGCTGTAGTGACACGCAACACTGCGACGCGGTGCCTTAGATAGAATAAGCTTTCAAATGGAGACTAGGGACATACCTAAAAGAGGTACAGTTTAATCCAGTCTCTTGCACACCTCTCTCTCTCTCCCTCTCTCTCTTCCCACCTCTCTCGATCTCTTGTTTTATCTTTCTTAATCTCTATATCCCCCTTTTCTCTCTCTCTCCCTCTCTACTCTCCTTCTCTCTCACTCTTTCTTACTCACTCACTCTTTCTCTCTCTCCCCCTACTTCCTATCTTCCCATCTCCTCTGTCTCCTCTCTGTTTGGAGCCTAATGGAAATGCTGTTCCAAGAGTAATGAAAATAAACACTGGCCTTGGGAATCAACGTCCATCCAAGAGCAACTCGTCCATGAAGCAACATCACCGTTATATAATGGGACTCATTTGAGGAGTTCACATCACAGTTTGTTTTATTTAACATCGTATTTGATTTAACTTTCCTTAAATAGGATCTTATTGGGTTGCATGGCCTGGGTGGTGGGTGGTGGCTGATGGGGGAGGGGTGGAAGGATGAAGGGATGGAATAATGGTGTAGGGTGGTTTGTATTGGATTGGGAATGACCCCCTTCCATTAACCTAGAGCCCTCAAACTCAACTCTGGACCCCGAAGCTAGTTCCACTGCATTTTTTTCATTGTTCCCCTCTAATCAGGGACTGATTTCGACCTGGGCTACCAGGTGGATGCATTTAAATATCAGGTGGAACAGAAAAGCAGCAAGCCCCCGGACATCATAGGGTAAGAGTTGAATACCCCTGCTCTAGAGTATATGAATACACAACACATTTTGGCCCTGGAGTCACACAAAAGCAAAGGTGTCTGTTTTTTAACTGGTCTGACTGGCCTCCATTTTTAAAACTGTTGGACAGATTCGTGTAGGAATGAGTTTTGAAGTAGTCTGCCAAACTGTAAGACATTTGCAAATTACTTTGTAAATTGTTGTATAAACTCTTTAAAACATTTATGAACTCTTAAAGACCTCTTAAAGCACTACTCTGAAATATAAAATGGTAAAGGAGGAACCCAGAGACCGCGTGGAGGCATTTCCGTTACTGGATGAATTCTAAAATATTTTTGCTGATATTTGGCCACAGAGTTACTCAGCATGTCCAAAATCAATCTAAGATTGCAGCGGACAGAAATAAAAGGCTGTGACCATGTGTAGATAAATCTATTCTGAATGTCACTGACGGGGAATAGGATTGTGATTCAGTCCACTGACACCACAAAGAGTCAAGACCGTGTCCTGAGGTTCCTAAACTTCTCAACTCAAGACCCAAATGAGAAACTGACCGTCCTCCCACGACCCAAATCATCCTCAAATGACCCAAATTAAGAAGAAATGCCCAGGACCTACTTTGGGTCCCGAGAAACCCTGCGGCTAGTCCACTAGGATCTTGGATGTTCACAATGTCTACATGACCTTGTCACCTCAAAACATAATCAGCATGCACACTCCCACACAGCAAGGCCATCCCACTGAGCACATATGTCAGTTCAACGTCTACTTTTGAATCACATTTGGTTGAGTTGTCAACTAATGTGAGTTCAACGTGAAATCAACAATAACTGAAGTGAAACAAATACTACATTCCCTTATGTTGATTACTTTTTCCACATCCAATCAGTTTTCCACGTTGATTGAACGTCATCGCATAGATTTTTTTGTTTGTTGAAATTATGTGGAAACGACATTGATTCAGCCAGTTTTTGCCCAGCGGTATGTGTGTTGATGAGCCACAACACATCTTGGGCACGAGCTGACATTGTATCAAGACAGCTGGGAGGATGGGGAGGAGGAATGCCTGTGTGTGTGTGTGTGTGTGTGTGTGTGTGTGTGTGTGTGTGTGTGTGTGTGTGTGTGTGTGTGTGTGTGTGTGTGTGTGTGTGTGTGTGTGTGTGTGTGTGTGTTCTTATCCAGAGCGACTTACAGTAGTGCATACATTTTATTACAGTATTTAAAAATGTAATAAAATGTATGCACTCTACTGTAAGTTGCTCTGGATAAGAGCGTCTGCTAAATGACTAAAATGTAAATGTAAATGTTGTGCGTGTGGTGTGCGTGTGGTGTGCATGCGTTCCTGTGAACTTTTTATGTTGACGTACAATTGTAAGGCAACCAGCTGCAGTAGGATTTTGAGTTTGCTCAACATTTGGGCATATAGCTTCACCAACATACATTCTCAAGTTGAATTGTATGTCAACTCAGCTTTGAATTTTAGGTTGAGTGAACATGCAATTCAATTCAGAAATTATTCTAATTTATTTGCATATTTACCCGTGTAAAATCAAACTATTTATGACAATACATTACATATATCATAAGGCCTTTCTTTGAGGGTCTAGTTACACCGTAACACAGTGGTCTGAAACTCCTGGTTCACAGGCCACATCAAGGCTGCAAGTCACATTACGCTGGCTTGCAAAGTGGTGTGTAATTCCTATTGGAATCCAGCTAGAGTGAGAATATCCAACAATTGAAACTTTTAACCACTCTCAACCTGCATTGAGAATGACTGCCGGGGTAAGGAAGATTGATTATTGGGACTACCTAAATCATATAAACTGGAACAGCCATCTCAGTAACAGGTGCAAAAAGTCCAACTACTAACAGATTGGATTATTTTAGAAAAGTGTATGTTATTTATGTTTGTGTAGTATAAAATTAATCAATGCACATGCAAAAAGACAGGTATTGAAACAAACATTTCTGAAAATCAAACTGCAATAGAGCATGCTGGGAAATATAATATTGATGGGTGGGGTTTTGAGCAAACATGTATTTGTAGTTTTACTCAACAAGCTTGTTCAAATTCACATAATACCGTTGATTAAGCAAATGGTTCAAGTTAGCTTTTTACAGTGTGTGTTTTACAGTGTGTGTTATGCCAGCCCAGCCTTGTCTCCCACACACCTACACCAAAGTGTACGGTCTGTCCAACCGGACGCCTGTGTGATTATCAAGAGGATACTCCGCTGGATTCCACACGGCTCCTTGTGGCAGTCGTAATGACATCAGCGGACTAGCCATGATGCATGACAATATGAACCGCTCATAATAGCATTATCAATGGATGGCCTTGTCTGTTGACTTCCCCTCATCTGGTTCATTCTTAAGGAATCTTGTCGCTCTCTCTCTCTCCCGCCTTGCTCCTTCCTCCATGTCTCCCTCTATCACCATTACTCTATCTCTCGCCTCTCTCCATAGGTGGGAAGCTCAACTAGAACTATAGCCCATAATCCCTGGTCTCAGTGAGCTGAGATGGGAAGTGATGGGAAGTGAGAAGTATGTGTACACGAGGTCCCCCCTTAAGCCTCAGTGATTGGGGATAAGAGGGTTCGTGGGGGCGTCTCAGCATGCTGAAACACCGTCCCTGCACTACATATAACCCATCTCTCTAGCTCTAGTTCCACATCTGCAGCCGCTCACATTTTTCATGTCTTGGCTTGATGAGCCACAACACATGTTGGGCCCGGGTAGACATTGAATCAACAGTGCTATGTGGATGGGGAGGAGGGTGTGTGTGTGTGTGTGTGTGTGTATGTGTGTGTGTGTGTGTGTGTGTGTGTGTGTGTGTGTGTGTGTGTGTGTGTGTGTGTGTGTGTGTGTGTGTGTGTGTGTGCGTGCGTGCGTGCGTGCGTGCGTGCGTGCGTGTGCGTGTGTGTGTGTCTGTGTGTGTGTGTGCGTGTGTGCGTGGGCACGTGTGTGTATGTTTATCAGGAGGGGGAGATGTTCTTGGCTGAAGCACAGTCAGGAATCAGACATCTCTTTCTGCCAAGGAGAAGTTTAACTCTATTCTGCTTATTCTCTTGGCAGGAGTCCACAGAGTAAATCAGCTCTAGTATTTAAGTGGTATTGCTCTTGTCCTCTGTATCGCAACAAGACTTCACAAAGCTATAAAGTCAAAGGTTATACAGCTATATTATATTGGGTCAACATATGGAGACAAATGAACTCAATGCGCTTATGTAGATCATATAGTCCATAAAGAACGTTTTGTTAAGGACCTCCAATACAGACTAAATAACCTTATGTGATTCAGGGAAGTTGCTATCGCAGAATTTGTTAAAAATCTGGCTCCAAGTGATTGGCTATAACAAGAGCCCAGAGTTTTTCCTGTTCAGATCACATGGGCAGGAAAAACGTCTGGCCCTAATCACAATCAACCCACAGTTGTAGCTTCGACCAACATACCCGTGATTCAAATGAAATCACATTTTATTCATCACATGCTTCGTAAACAGCAGGTGTAGACTAACAGTGAAATGCTTCCTTACAGGCCCTTCCCAGCAATACAGAGAGAAAGAAAATAGAGAAATAATTGAAAAAGTAATAACATGTAACAATAAATACACAATGAGTAATGATAACTTGACCATATACACGGGATACCAGTACCGAGTTGATGTGAAGGGGTACGAGGTAATTAAGGTAGATATGTATCTATACCTAGGAATGAAGTGACTAGGCAACAGGATAGATAATAAACAGTCGCAGAAGTGTATGTGATGAATCAAAAAAGGTTTGTGCAAAAAGGGTCAATGCAGATAGTCCGGGTAGCTATTTGTTTAACTACTGCATTTAACTAACTACTTAGCAGTGTTATGGCTTGGGGGTAGAAGCTGTTCAGGGTCCTGTTGGTTCCAGACTTGCATCTGTACCGCTTGCCGTGCGGTAGCAGAGAGAACAGTCCATGACTAGGGTGGCTGCCGTTTTTTACCATTTTTAGGGCCTTCCTCTGTCACCGCCTGGCATAGAGGTCCTGGATGGTCGTGCAGCCAGTCAAGATGCTTTCCATGGTGCAGCTAAATAACTTTTTAGGATCTGAGGGCCCATGCCAAATCTTTTCAGCCTCCTGAAGGGGGAAGAGACGTTGTCGTACCCTCTTCACGGCTGTGTTGTTGTGTTTGGACCATGATAGATCCTTAGTGATGTGGACACCGAGGAACTTGAAGCTCTCGACCCACTCCACCCCGTCGATGTGAGTGGGGGCGTGCTCGGCCCTCCGATTCCTGTAGTCCATGATCAGCTCCTTTGTCTTGCTGACGTTGTTGTCCTGGCACCACAATGCCAGGTCTGTGCCCTCCTCTCTATAGGCTCTCATGGTCATCGGTGATCAGGCCTACCACTGTCGTGACGTCAGAAAATGATCTTATTGGAGTCATGCGCAGTCATGGGTGAACAGGGAGTTCATAACCCATATTTGACCTTGCAGTGCCAGACTTGGCCCGACCACCACCCTACTCCAGTCACCAGCTAGCATCCATCCATCCAGGTCCATCTGAATCCCTTGGCCTGTGAGCCTGTGAGCCAGGGGGCAGACCAGGCTGAGTCTCCAGGAGCTGGGTCTTGAGGAGGGCATTGGAGGGGAGGTTGCTCAGTGACCAAGGGATCATTACAGAGGGATTAGTACATGGGATCATCCAGGGCTTACACAGCAGGCAGCTGTTCTGGACAGAGGGGCAGGGGGCTGACGCTGGAGTGGGCTACCCTGGGAACCAAAAGGCTCAGCTGGAACCCCCCCCCACACACACATTTTCCACCCTCCTGTAAGAAACCCCCCACTCCCCTCCCTCTAGGGGCCAGTGTTGTGTCTGAGAGGACAGTGGGCATGGGGGTAGGCCATTACGGCTCCTCCAGAAGACCCATGCGTCTACAGTATCACTGTGGGGCTTTGTGGAACACTGTAAATAAGCCCGTCTTTGGGGAGGATTGGGCAACCGCTGCTGTGTCTATCTTGGCGGTGGGAAAGGAGATGGTGGTGTGGGTAAAGAGGAATGTGAGGAAGTGTCAGAGCAGGGTAGCGAGGATCAGCAGGAGGGATTGGAGGGTTAACACTGTGAAGGCCACAGACAGGGCTCAAACACACCAGGGCTGGCCTTGGGAGCACAGATGTTTCTCTAATTTCTTTGAATTAAACAAATACATTAAATGTATGCAATGTTCAAGTACTTTTACAATCTATTTTTTTCTAAATGTTTTTTTTTTATTTAAATGTTTTTGGGTACATCTTCACAGTCTAAATAAACAAAATCATTTTTACCGTTAGGATAATATTGGGCCACTAATAGGAGTATTAACACCAACGATGGTAACATCAATGAGACAATTTAGGTTATTGAGGATTTTCTTTCATGGAGGCCACAGAACAAATCTAAGGTCATTAACCCTTTAAAGATAATTGAGTGATTATTTAATTTAAGTGATATGATTCATACTTTTGCTCACGATGTTATATTCCTTCATTTAAACTGAGTAACCCCAAGTGAAACGTAGGATTTAGACACACCAAATGATCAATGGAATCCTCACATTTATGACATCCTAAAAGGGTGTGATTAGCTGATCATTTTCTTTGATAAAGACCCCTGTCCTGATAACAGTTTGCCATTAGAAGGAATGCTCAAGGTCCTTGTATATCTTTGTAAAGACTGATTTTCAAGGTGGTAAAACCAGTGACATAAAACTGAGGGAGAGACATACTAGTAAAAAAAAGAACGGTATTTATTTAAATAGCCTTCTTTGTTTTTATTGATCTATACAATATATGAAATACTTTTGTTCACTTTCTAGCATTCACAATAACAGATGGCTATCTCTAAAGCCCCAAAATATGTCACTAGAACTTTATACAGTACATAACTACTGGGAAAAGACCATTTGCTTACACTAAATACTTCGAACAATGCATTAACATAACATTTTGCAGTATAAAGGACTAGCGTCATGGTTTAGAATTGAAAAAAAGTTCAATATGAACAAAAACATATATGATGTGTAACTGTTTGTAATTTTAAAGTGTTTTTCGCGGTTGCAAAGGCAAGAGATGCAAATGCCACCACAATTCTAAAACAACCCTGGTCCTAGTTGGTAACCCTAGGGCACAGAGACACATTAAATCATAAGACAGATGCAGGGAACTGTAGACAGACAGAGAGAGAGAGACAGGCTCCATTCACAACAATAGCTTTTATACTGGTTACTTACTGACGGCAACAACATAGCGCTGCAAATTAGCCAATGTGTACAGTATAGATTCCATAAAAAAAATGGGAACGCGAGTCTTGAATATTATAACGCTACTTTGTTTTAACCACTGAGTCATTTGGGGAGTTTGCTTGGTGATAAGTGCAGTGGATAGAGTCCTCAAACAAAGCCTTTACACATGCACACTTGACCTGGGTTGAAATACTATTTGTAACCATTTGAAATATTTTACCTGAGCTTGATTGCGCTTTTACCTGTTGCAATGGAACCAAAACGTCCCAAAAGTGCAAATTCACCAGCACTCCAGGCAGGCAAAAACAAACACTCAAAGTAGTATTTGGACCCAGGTCTGAGGGACACCACACGCATACACGAACACACCTATCTTGCCAATTTCTTTATTAGTGGGCAGCACATTCACTGGCTCTGAGGCTGGCTGATGCTGGCTGTGGTCGCGGCTGAGGAGAGAGTGAGGCCGCGTATAAAGACAATGATTGTTGCCCTGCATTTCCCCTCGGCTCTTTAAAACAGGCTCCTGACCTCCCTTCCCTGGCACTGAGCACAGTGTCTACTTGGCCCAAAATGGCTCCAGCTCAGAGCCCAAACCCCCAGTTGCACCACTTACAGTAATCACAGCACATTATTGGGAATTCAATAAAAAATAAATAACAGGCGCTAAATCTCTCACCCTAATGACAGGGTTGAGTGCTGTGGAATGGGGGGTGGGAGAGCCCCTAAAATTAGTGAGAGCGGGAAGGTGGGATTAGTACAGTCTCTGGACCCTGTGTTATGACCGCACAGTGACCACTAATGGACACTGCTCGCTCTTGATCGGAATATTGGTTTGATTTGTGAGGTTTCAGGGTCGTTAAGGGTCCAATCCTCTGGATCCCGGGACCTAGTACAACTCGTCCACTCCTCTACCCCTCCATCCCTTCATCTCACTGTCAGATGACCCCTCCTCAGCCCTGCTCTGTGGCCCCTAGCCAGAGGTATAGGAAGAGGGTATGGAGGCCAGAACTTCGAGGACTCCAATTCTCAAAACACATAATGGGTGATTCACGGACGTG
The DNA here is from genome assembly GCF_901001165.1 of Salmo trutta. Taxonomy (NCBI): domain Eukaryota; kingdom Metazoa; phylum Chordata; class Actinopteri; order Salmoniformes; family Salmonidae; genus Salmo; species Salmo trutta. The sequence goes on along the minus strand of NC_042961.1, from coordinate 24,308,525 downwards.
ATTGTTGTCATAGACGTGCCTCCCCTGCAGTGCTGTGGCCATTGAGCACATGTGTAATCACAGACACTGTGTGAGTATTTTGTGTTAGTGGATCCTCTCTCTCACTATTTGAATCCTGTTTGGAGGGGAACCGCTCAAGCAAGCCTACCAGCTGTTTCAAATTGTTCTTCTATAAGCACCCTTCCCCTCACCCCCCCCCCCTCCCTCCATCCTTCCCCATCACCACTAGCACTACCACTCCCTCCATCCAAACACACACACTCACACACTCAACCCTCTCCACATGCGCGCAGCCAGAACGTGTACCTGATCCGCTGGATCACAGGAAGGGTGGGGGAGAACAGAGCACATATGATTGGCCTGCCACTGTTGGTGGTGTGGTGATTGGATTGGCTAATGCTCTCCACACACACTACCACTCCCTTAGAACTAACTGACTAAATTCCACAAAAATGTGGACTTTGTTCACCAAACAATATGCACAGTGTGTGTGTGTGTGTATATGAGTGCGTACGTGCGTGCGTGCCTGGTATATGTGCGTGTGAGCATTGGTGTGTGTATCTGTGCGAGCCCATGTGTGTGTATGTCTGTCCATCTTTGGATGTGTGTATGGGCATGGTCAAAGAGCTCTATTCAGTGACCCTTGCGAAACTGTATATCAGTGGAGGTGAGCCCATCACACTCCTAGGTGTCGCCATAGCAGTCCTTTCAATAACGGGTGCTGTTGAACTAGCTAGTGCAGGGTGTTCTGGTTGTCCAATGTCCACTGAACTGTTGACTGTTGAAAAACACTACTTAAGGCTGTTATCTCTGGGATTATTGGGCAAACGCGCAGGTACACAACCAACAAATACAGCTAGCATGAGTTGAACATGGCCCTCTGCTGTGTAGAGCAGTTCTGTGTCTGACAGAGCTATCTCCATCTCTCTCTCTCTCGCTCCCTCTCTCTCTCTCTCTCTCTCTCTCTCTCTCTCTCTCTCTCTCTCTCTATTTATCTCTTGATTCCGCACGCAAGCCAATAACAGGCCGGTCTCACCGATGGTCGCAGACCATTAAAAAGAGTCTCTCTCTAAATATCTTTATGCTACACCCCCCTCATCCCTCTGGTCGCAGCGGTGAGAGGGAGACCATGTGCGGGTTGCTGAAGTGACACAGAAATGTGAGCCTTAAAACCATGTACTGTAGGTTGCTTGTTTACTGTGTGCGTGTTTCGTTCATTTTTAGCACAGATCAATGTTGTCCACTGTATCCAGCCATTCACAGATTCCCTCCCATTCCGACAGTGTGTGAGTGAGACTGAGAGTGACACAGAACTGCATACTGTGGCATACCACACATTCCCTGGACCTGTCACTCCTTCAACACAGCAACAGACACTCGCACAAACTAGCACATTAGCACACAGACACCAAGAAACACTTATTCTAGGCATGAAGCCCCCACATCCACATATACATAAACATACTACTCTACTCCATGTAAAGTTTCTCCCACATACATTTGCATATTCAATACTTTTACACGTTTGTACTATCGCATTAGGTGCCCTAGACTAAGCCTGAACACTTCAAGGTAAAGTCTGTGTGTCACGATCGTCGTAATGAGCGGACCAAGGCACAGCGTGAGTATAGTTCCACATATTTTTAATCTCCGTGAAACAAACAAAACAATAAAGAAACAACGAAACGTGACGTCATGACGTGCACACAGGCAACCAAACACAAACAATATCCTACAAACACAGGTGTGGAAATGGCTACCAAAATATGATCCCCAATCAGAGGCAACGATAAACAGCTGTCTCTAATTGGGAACCATATTAGCACCAACATAGAAATAAACATACTAGATCACCACCTAGTCACGCCCTGACCTACTACACCATAGAGAACCAAGGGCTCTCTATGGTCAGGGCGTGACACTGTGATGTTCTTGGTTGGAACACAGCAGCAGCAGCACACAGCAGCAGCTCACAGCAGCACACAGGTAGCTCAGTGCTCAGGGAGGAATAAAGATTAACAAACATTCTTTGGGGAGATGAAAGAGAGCAGGAGTGATTGTAGGAAAGGGAGGTAGACAGGGATTGAGGGAGGGAGTGAGGGATAAGATCTGACCCTTATTATGTGGATAGAGCTGCTTTATGGCAGACAGGGTGTGGGACACCCAACCCTCCCCAAACCCAGCCCTATCCTAACCCAGCCCACCCCTAACCCAGCCCTACCCTAACCCAGGCCACCCCTAACCCAGCCATTCCCTAACCCATCCCTCCCTTAACCAAGCCGAGTCCACCCCTAACCCAGCCCAGCCCTAAACAAACCCTTCCATAACCCAGCCCTCCCTTAACCGAACGCTCCCCTAGCCCAGCCCAGTCAACCCCTAACCCATCCCTCTCCTCACCCAGCCCAGCCCCATCCACCCCTAACCAAACCCTCTTCTAACCCAGCCCTCCCATAACCCAGCCCACCCCTAACCCAACCCAACCAAACCCTCCCCTAACCCAACCCTCCTTTAACCGATCCATCCCCTAACCTAACCCAGCCCTCCCCGAACCCAGCCCATCCCTAACCCAGCCCACCAGTAACCCATTCCTCCCCTAACCCAGCCCACCCCTAACCCAGCCCATCCCTAACCAAGCCCTCCCCTAACCCATTCCTCCCCTAACCCAGCCCTCCCCTAACCCATTCCTTCCTTAACCCAGCCCTTCCATAACACAGCCCTCCCCTAACCCAGCCCTCCCCTAACCCAGCACTTCCATAACCCAGCCCTCCCCTAACCCAGCCCTCCCCTAACCCAGTCCTCCCCTAACCCAGTCCTCCCCTAACCCAGCCCTCCTCTAACCCAGCCAACCCCTAACCCAGCCCATCCCTAACCCAGCCCTCCCCTAACCCATTCCTCCCGTAACCCAGCCCTCCCCTAACCCATTCCTTCCATAACCCAGCCCTTCAATAACCTACCCCTCCCCTAACCCAGGCCTCCCCTAACCCAAACCCTCCTTTAACCGATCCCTCTCCTAACCTAACCCAGCCCTCCCCGAACCCAGCCCATCCCTAACCCAGCCCACCCCTAACCCATTCCTCCCCTAACCCAGCCCACCCCTAAGCCAGCCCATCCCTAACCCAGCCCTCCCCTAACCCATTCCTCCCCTAACCCAGCCCTCCCCTAACCCATTCCTTCCTTAACCCAGCCCTTCCATAACACAGCCCTCCTCTAACCCAGCCAACCCCTAACCCAGCCCATCCCTAACCCAGCCCTCCCCTAACCCATTCCTCCCGTAACCCAGCCCTCCCCTAACCCATTCCTTCCATAACCCAGCCCTCCCCTAACCCAGCCATCCCGTAACCCAGCCCACCCCTAACCCAGCCCTCCTCTAACCCAGCCCTCTCCTAATCCAGCCCTACCCTAACCCAACCCTTCCCTAACCAATTCCTCCCCTAACCCAGCCCAGCCCTAAACAAACCCTTCCATAACCCAGCCCTCCCTTAACTGATCCCTCCCCTAGCCCAGCCCAGTCCACCGTCCACCCCTAACCCATCCCTCTCCTCACCCAGTCCAGCCCCACCCACCCTTAACCAAACCCTCTTCAAACCCAGCCCTCCCATAACCTAGCCCACCCCTAACCCAACCCAACCAAACCCTCCCCTAACCCAACCTTCCTTTAACCGATCCCTCCCCTAACCTAACCCAGCCCTCCCCTAAACCAGCCCATCCCTAACCCAGCCCACCCCTAACCCATTCCTCCCCTAACCCAGCCCACCCCTAACCTAGCCCATCCCTAACCCAGCCCTCCCCTAACCCATTCCCCCCCTAACCCAGCCCTCCCCTAACCATTCCTTCCATAACCCAGCCCTCCCCTAACCCAGCCCTTCCATAACCCACCCCTCCCCTAACCCAGCCCTCCCCTAACCCAGCACACCCCTAACCCAGCCCATCCCTAACCCAGCCCCCCCTAACCCATTCCTCCCCTAACCCAGCCCTCCCCTAACCCATTCATTCCATAACCCAGCACTTCCATAACCCAGCCCTCCCCTAACCCAGCCCTTCCATAAACCACCCCTCCCCTAAACCAGCCCTCCCCTAACCCAGTCCTCCCCTAACCCATTCCTCCCCTAACCCAGCCCTCCCCTAACCCAGCCCAACCCTAACCCAGCCCTCCTCTAACCCAGCCCTCTCCTAACCCAGCCCTACCCTAACCCAACCCTTCCCTAAACCATTCCTCCCCTAACCCAGCCCAGCCCTAAACAAACCCTTCCATAACCCAGCCCTCCCTTAACCAATCCCTCCCCTAGCCCAGCCCAGTCCACCCCTAACCCATCCCTCTCCTCACCCAGCCCAGCCCCACCCCACCCACCCCTAAGCAAACCCTCTTCTAACCCAGCCCTCCCATAACCCAGCCCACCCCTAACCCAACCCAACCCAACCCTGCCCTAACCCAACCCTTTAACCGATCCCTCCCCTAACCTAACCCAGCCTTCCCCTAACCCAGCCCACCCCTAACCCAACCCAAACCAACCCTGCCCTAACCCAACCCTCCTTTAACCGATCCCTCCCCTAACCTAACCCAGCCCTCCCTTAACCCAGCCCATCCCTAACCCAGCCCTCCCCTAACCCACCCCTCCCCTAACCCAGCTGTCCCCTAACCCAGTCCTCCCCTAACCCAGTGCTCCCCTAACCCAGCCCTCCCTTAACCCAGCCCATCCCTAACCCAGCCCTCCCCTAACCCACCCCTCCCCTAACCCAGCTGTCCCCTAACCCAGTCCTCCCCTAACCCAGTGCTCCCCTAACCCAGCCCACCCCTAACCCAGCCCATCCCTAACCCATTCCTCCCCTAACCCAGTCCTCCCCTAACCCCTTCCTTCCATAACCCAGCCCTTCCATAACCCAGCCCTTCCATAACCCAGCCCTCCCCTAACCCAGCCCTCCCCTAACCCATTCCTTCCATAACCCACCCCTTCCCTAACCCAGTACTCCCCTAACCCAGCCCTCCCCTAACCCAGCCCTCCCCTAACCCAGTCCTCACCCACCCAACCCAACCCTCCCCTATCCCAACCCTCCCCTAACCCAACCCTCCCCTAACCCAGCCCTCCCCTAACCCTCCCCTAACCCAACCCTCCCCTAACCCAGCCCTCCCCTAACCCAGCCCTACCCTAACCCAGTCCTCCCCTAACCCAACCCAACCCTCCCCTATCCCAGCCCTCCCCTAACCGATCGCTCCCTTAACCCAGCCCTCCCCTAACCAATCATCCCGTATCCCAGCCCTCCCCTCCCCTAACCCAACCCAACCCAACCCTTCCCTAACCAAACCCTCCCCTAACCCAGCCCTCCCCTAACCCAGCCCTCCCCTAACCCAGTCCTCCCCTAACCCAGCCCTCCCCTAACCCTCCCATAACCCAGCCCTCCCCTAACCCAACCCAACCCTCCCCTAACCCAGCCCTCCCCTAACCCAGCCCTCCCCTAACCCAGTCCTCACCCACCCAACCCTCCCCTATCCCAGCCCTCCCCTAACCGATCGCTCCCCTAACCCAGCCCTCCCCTAACCAATCCATCCCGTATCCCAGCCCTCCCCTCCCCTAACCCAACCCAACCCTCCCCTAACCAAACCAAACCCTCCCCTAACCCAGCCCTCCCCTAACCCAGCCCTCCCTTAACCCAACCCAACCCTCCCCTAACCCAACCCTCCCTTAACCGATCCCTCCCATAACCCAGCCTACCCCTAACCCAGCCCTCCTCTAACCCAGCCTTCCCATAACCCGGCCCACCCCTAACCCAACCCAACCCAACCCATTCCTCCCCTAACCCAGCCCTCCCCTAACCCATTCATTCCATAACCCAGCCCTTCCATAACCCAGCCCTCCCCTAACCCAGCCCTTCCATAAACCACCCCTCCCCTAAACCAGCCCTCCCCTAACCCAGTCCTCCCCTAACCCATTCCTCCCCTAACCCAGCCCTCCCCTAACCCAGCCCAACCCTAACCCAGCCCTCCTCTAACCCAGCCCTCTCCTAACCCAGCCCTACCCTAACCCAACCCTTCCCTAAACCATTCCTCCCCTAACCCAGCCCAGCCCTAAACAAACCCTTCCATAACCCAGCCCTCCCTTAACCAATCCTTCCCCTAGCCCAGCCCAGCCCAGTCCACCCCTAACCCATCCCTCTCCTCACCCAGCCCAGCCCCACCCCACCCACCCCTAAGCAAACCCTCTTCTAACCCAGCCCTCCCATAACCCAGCCCACCCCTAACCCAACCCAACCCAACCCTGCCCTAACCCAACCCTTTAACCGATCCCTCCCCTAACCTAACCCAGCCTTCCCCTAACCCAGCCCACCCCTAACCCAACCCAAACCAACCCTGCCCTAACCCAACCCTCCTTTAACCGATCCCTCCCCTAACCCAACCCAGCCCTCCCTTAACCCAGCCCATCCCTAACCCAGCCCTCCCCTAACCCACCCCTCCCCTAACCCAGCTGTCCCCTAACCCAGTCCTCCCCTAACCCAGTGCTCCCCTAACCCAGCCCTCCCTTAACCCAGCCCATCCCTAACCCAGCCCTCCCCTAACCCACCCCTCCCCTAACCCAGCTGTCCCCTAACCCAGTCCTCCCCTAACCCAGTGCTCCCCTAACCCAGCCCACCCCTAACCCAGCCCATCCCTAACCCATTCCTCCCCTAACCCAGTCCTCCCCTAACCCCTTCCTTCCATAACCCAGCCCTTCCATAACCCAGCCCTTCCATAACCCAGCCCTTCCCTAACCCAGCCCTCCCCTAACCCATTCCTTCCATAACCCACCCCTTCCCTAACCCAGTACTCCCCTAACCCAGTCCTCCCCTAACCCCTTCCTTCCATAACCCAGCCCTTCCATAACCCAGCCCTTCCATAACCCAGCCCTCCCCTAACCCAGCCCTCCCCTAACCCATTCCTTCCATAACCCACCCCTTCCCTAACCCAGTACTCCCCTAACCCAGCCCTCCCCTAACCCAGCCCTCCCCTAACCCAGTCCTCACCCACCCAACCCTCCCCTATCCCAACCCTCCCCTAACCCAACCCTCCCCTAACCCAGCCCTCCCCTAACCCTCCCATAACCCAACCCTCCCCTAACCCAGCCCTCCCCTAACCCAGCCCTACCCTAACCCAGTCCTCCCCTAACCCAACCCAACCCTCCCCTATCCCAGCCCTCCCCTAACCGATCGCTCCCCTAACCCAGCCCTCCCCTAACCAATCATCCCGTATCCCAGCCCTCCCCTCCCCTAACCCAACCCAACCCAACCCTTCCCTAACCAAACCCTCCCCTAACCCAGCCCTCCCCTAACCCAGCCCTCCCCTAACCCAGTCCTCCCCTAACCCAGCCCTCCCCTAACCCTCCCATAACCCAGCCCTCCCCTAACCCAACCCAACCCTCCCCTAACCCAGCCCTCCCCTAACCCAGCCCTCCCCTAACCCAGTCCTCACCCACCCAACCCTCCCCTATCCCAGCCCTCCCCTAACCGATCGCTCCCCTAACCCAACCCAACCCTCCCCTAACCAAACCCTCCCCTAACCCAGCCCTCCCCTAACCCAGCCCTCCCTTAACCCAACCCAACCCTCCCCTAACCCAACCCTCCCTTAACCGATCCCTCCCATAACCCAGCCTACCCCTAACCCAGCCCTCCTCTAACCCAGCCTTCCCATAACCCGGCCCACCCCTAACCCAACCCAACCCAACCCAACCCTCCCCTAACCCAACCCTCCCTTAACCGATCCCTCCCCTAACCTAACCCAGCCTTCCCCTAACCCAGCCCAGCCATTCCCTAACCCAGCCCACCCCTAACCCATTCCTTCCCTAACCCAGGCCACCCCTAACCCAGCCTTCCCCTAACCCAGCCCTTCCATAACCCAGCCCTCCCCTAAACCAGATCTTCCATAACCCAGCCCTCCCCTAACCCAGCCCTCCCTTAACCCAGCCCTTCCATAACCCAGCCCTCTGGCTCTATACATCCAGACCCTATAAAGGACTACCATGATTCAACATTTACTGTAAAACGCTTTGGGGCTTACTGTCAAAAGAACTATCAACAGAGACAGCGCCAAGAGGTGATAAGAATGACTCATCAATTATTGTATTGCCTTGAGTTAACTGTACTAGGAAAGAAAAGGTTATATGAGAGTTTCTTTGTAGCGAGGAGGGGTTTCATGGTGTGTGTACTGTGTAGAGGTGTTGTAGTACAAAGGGTCAACAGGGTAAAAAGTACCACAAGCTTAGCTTACATCATATCCCATAAAACCAAGAATTCTCTCATGCTTGTTGTGGAGATGAGCAAATAGGGGTAATGCACTCTCTTTCAAATAGGGGTAATGCACTCTCTTTCAAATAGGGGTAATGCACTCTCTTTCAAATAGGGGTAATGCATTCTCTTTCAAATAGGGGTAATGCACTCTCTTTCAAATAGGGGTAATGCACTCTCTTTCAAATAGGGGTAATGCACTCTCTTTCAAATAGGGGTAATGCACTCTCTTTCAAATAGGGGTAATGCACTCTCTTTCAAATAGGGGTAATGCACTCTCTTTCAAATAGGGGTAATGCACTCTCTTTCAAATAGGGGTAATGCACTCTCTTTCAAATAGGGGTAATGCACTCTCTTTCGCTCTCTCCTATTCCTTTCTCGTTCTTTTTCTAGTTCTCCCTCTCTGGGGCTTGAGGGGGATTTAGCAGGATCAGTCTGTCCTGCTGCAGCCAATCAGAACAATCCCATAGTCCTTTGTGCTCTTCAGAAGTGTCTTTTTTGGTGTTATGCGTACTCGGTGGACCACACAATTCCAACACATGCAAGGAAAAACACATGCATGAGCACGCACGGGAGGATTCAAGCACTCCTTAGGAACTCACTATGCATTATCCAGCTGTGCATCGTCTATATACTAATCGGATTCCATGTGCTCTTGTTGAACGTGCGGAGTACATGCTGTGCCTCCCTTTCTCTTCTTCAATCCCTTGTTATTTCCCTATCCCTGGCTGGCTCCCCCTCTCATTCTATGCTCTGTTGCCTCTCACTCTAACTGATGGGGATCGCTGTCTGTTTCTAGGGCTCAGCGATAGTTCCATATTGTGGCGGGGGTGCTGTGATACTTCACAGATGTGTGAGGGGAGGAGGAGTGTGTGTGTGTGTGTGTGTGTGTGTGTGTGTGCGCACATTTGCATGCTTATATGGTTGTGTGTGACTGTAAGCTCAGACATACTGCATATGTGGGAGAGTCATGATGCTTTACAGTGGTGTGTCACTCTGTTTACCACCAGGTCGATAGATAGAGAAGTCTCCTGAAGCGAAGCCGCAGGTCTCATCTCTCCACCTCACACACGCGCACGCACAACGCTCTCTCTCCCTCGCCTGAAAGAGGCTACGTGCAGAGCAGGAGCAGGGAGTGTGTATTTCCTGCCAAACACTCCCCTCCACATTCCCGCACACACACTACACTCCCCTTTGCCTTCCCACACACACTCTCCCTCACCCATGCCGAGGGCTTAAGCCACACTGAACCAAACTCGCAGGGGTATCCACACTGTGTCGGCAACACAGGACCCAACCTGCTTACCCATCCACTTATTAACCAATCAAAATCCTCTGGAAATCCCACGTAATCCTTTATAAATCCTCTATAAGCCCTTTATAAACACTCTAGGAGTTTACTTCATGCTCTGCCCATCAAGCTCTGATTTTCCAACTGCCTGAGAAAAAGGATGAAAGTAAATCAAAACACAGGCTATGCCCAAGCAGTCACAGGCACAGTCCTGCTTCATCTGAGTCACTGTGATAATGGGAGTGGGTGAGGACGCACTGGTAGAATGGATACACTGGATGTGCTTTGTGCTATAATATAGGTAAGGCTAGGTGTGTTTCCTGACTATGTAGAGCGTGAGTGTGAGTGTGAGTGTGGATACACTGATATCAACATTTTTTATCACATTTTATTTGTCACGCGCCAAATACAACAGGTTACCTTACAGTGAAATGCTTACTTACAAGCCCTTAACCAACAACGCAGTTTTAAGAAAATGACCTAAAAGAAATCAGAAATAAAAGTAACAAATAATTAAAGAGCAACAGAAAAATAACAATAGCGAGGCTATATACAGGAGGTACCGGTACACAGTAAATGTGCGGGGGCACCGGTTAGTCGAGGTAATTGAGGTAATATGTACATGTAGGTGGAGTTATAATATGGGACACTGGATAAACTGAATGTACTTTGTGTCATGAGTAGGGGCCAGGAGTTATGCCTGACCATGTGACCTAATCGGAGGAAACTCCAGGCCCCAAAGTAATTATAGGCTTCGCGAAGGGCCAAGAGTTTCTCCTAGTCAAGAAAAAGGGTTCAAGATGAGAATTCCTTGGGAAGCCTACTGTAACCTCCCTTCTCTCTCTCTGGTTACCTTTGTCCCTGGCTGTGCTCCAGTCTGGCCTGCCTGCAGGACTAGGTGTCTGTCAGTGCCTGGAGTGCCACTCACTCCCCCACCTCCACCTTCTCCCCTCTGGTGAAACACAGAGAGACCGGCACTGATTACACAGGACAGGGCCTGTTGGAAACACACACACATTCGCTTTTTACAAACACACACGCCCATGCGCACACACACACACTTGCCAAACTACACCCTATCCCTCTCGCTCAACTCTCGCTCAACTCCAAACACAGACACACACTCACTTCGAGGAAACTCATAGTTGTAGGCACATGAACAGATACATACTTTGTAAATGATATTCCATTTCAAACAGTCGCCATTCATAAATTGTATTCAGGGCCCAGGTTGACTATTATAGACTATTATCAGTTGCATGAATGTCTCTATTCAAAGAGCCCAGGGAGAACTTCTGACCAATGTTAGCACTCTAACAGAGAGGGAGATTGAGAAACAGACTAGGGGAAAATGTATTGTTTGTGAGAAAGAGAGAGAATGACAATGAAAGAGGGAGAGAGAGAGCGAGAGAGAGAGAGAGAGGAACAGATAGAGAGAAAGTGGAAAACAGAGGGGGGAGAGGGAGTGAGAAACAGAGGGAAAGAGAGAGAGAGAGAGAGAGAGAGACAATATGCTGCTGACCCAGTTCCTGGCACTGTTATCTCTATTTCTAGTGGGCGGATCGAGTGCCATGGGACTCAGGATGTCACGAATCTCACAATATCCCCCATAGGCCTAACTTCTTCTAGTTTCTCTCCAGCACTATGGATGGATAGTGTGAATCAAAAGAGCTGGAAGTCATCCTGAGTGTGTGTGTATGTGTGCGTGTGTATGTGTGTTTGTATGAGTGTGTGTATGTGTGTTTGTATGTGTGTGTACTGTGTGAGTGCATCTGCATGGCTTACAGTTGATCCAGAGGAAGGGAGCGACTGAAAGATGGAGAGGGGGATATAGAGAGAGAGGGAGGAGAAGGAAGGAAAGGAGAGAGGAGCTTCAGGCTCTGGATCGTGTGTGTCTCTGGCTCCCCCCGTGGGACTGCTGGGGTTTTACTCAGGCATGTCTGTCTGTTTGTCATCGGTCTTATCTGCCAGTCATTACACAAATGGAGACCAGATGCCCTGGAGCCATCCCACACAAAGTTAATTTGTGCAGTATGCACAGAAAGAAGACCTAATTACATAACACCAGCTTCTCTCCACGGAACAGCGGTGCTCGTGCCAGGGTTTCTGAAATCAAAAGAACAGGACACATGAACAATCCAGATACACACAGACACACAGATACATGCACGAATAGACACATACACACAGGCACCCACACACACACTCTCATGCACGCACATACCACACACACACACAGATGCAATGATGTAGTGACGGGGAAATGGAACACAATTAGTTTGAGGCCTTGGAGAGAACAACGCCTAATCAGCTGAGTACATGGAGTCATGGTCCAAGAATAGACAGAGGGAATGGAGAGAGAGAGAAAAAGTGCACTGTCACTGAGACCACAGCACAATGCCTGTCCTAGATGTAGTCATGCATCACTAACATGAGTGTGAGAGAGAGAGAGAGAGAGAGAGAGCGAGAGAGAGAGAGAGAGAGAGAGAGAGAGAGAGAGAGAGGGGTAAATTGAGATAGAACTGCCAGGAGAGATGTCGAGGTTGGTGGCTTGATCTGATTGGATGCACCCACGGATTGACTGGTGCTGATTGGTTGATTGGTTCTACTGAAGGAGACCCAGCCAAGCCACCCGTTTCCGTGGCAACATGCATTGTTATGAGAACATTTTGTCCTCTGATGTCATCATGCTTTTCATGGCTGGGCCGTAAGCCATGTAGTCCAGAAAACGTTCATCAGAGACTAAAACCAAATGTTGGGTATTTGCTTCTACTAGCGGAAGCCCTTTATTTGGAAACCAACGGAAGCGTCTTGGAAACGTTGCTTTGCATGTGGTAGTGGAGACATTGAGTCTGAGCTGGAGTACCTAAGAAGGTTTCTGCTGCTTTGAATCTCTGATCTCTCTCTGGGCTCAGCTAGTGCAGACTGATCCTCTCCCGCTGGGATATGGCTAGCGCGGACTGACTTTGTCACCTTTGGCAAAGTGTGTCTCCACATGCAGAGTCACTAGTCTCCACCCTATACTCTACATCCCCTGCCCTCACTTAGAATAGACCACCTGTCTGTCTGCAGTGGCGTGTATTCGCGGATGCCAAGGGAAGCGGTAACACTTTACTTGACACCCAGTGTCATAACATGTTATGGCACGGTCATAACCATGTCATAATATGTCATAACATAACCATGTCATAATATGTAATAACATAACCATGTCATAATATGTCATAACAGCTAACAAAATTTGTCATAACCTGTCATAATATGCTTATAACACTGTCATGACACATATATTTACACCTGTAGTGACATACTGTATATTGCGTTTTTATGGCTGGTTATTTTATGGCTGGTTTTATACCTACATAAGAGTGTCAAAACCCACAATTTGGAATCATGAGAGAATGCCAAGAGTGTGCAAAGCTGCCATCAAGGCAAAGGGTGACTACTTTGAAGAATCTCAAATATAAAATACATTTCGATTTGTTTAACACTTTTTTGGTTACTACATGATTCCATATGTGTTATTTCATTATGTTGATGTCTTCACTTATTATTCTACAATGTAGAAAATAGTAAAAATAAAGAAAAACCTGGAATGATAGGTGTGTCCAAACATTTGAATGGTACTGTATATAGAGACTGTTTAGTTAAAAAAATAATAAACATGTTTCCTGATCTTTCTTAAATCTCTCAGATATAGGACAGACACCTCAGAACAAACGTCCTTGTGATTTCTTTGGGGGGAACTATCTGTTGTTCCATGTAGTGAATTTGTTATTCACTGCGTTCGCATGGGCTAATAGCAGTAATGTCAAAATCCTTTTTCTGCAAATAAATTTGGAATATATTTTTTTATTCTTCAAGGGGTCTTAAAATGCTAAATCAAATAACGAAATGATCCTTGGTATGACCTTCTTAAAACAATTCCATATATCTTAGTAGAACACCCCTCTTCCACCGGCTTTACAGGGTTTAGACTCTTTTGGGTTTTAAAGTGGAAATGGTGCTGCAATAGTGGAGGCAGCTCTTGTTTTCTTTGCGACATGCGGTGACTCTCTGTGGTTCTCAATCAATAGTTGTTTAGTAGTCCGAAAATCTCGGAAACATGAACTTGCTTTACCATGCTGTAGGTCATGTAACTAGTGCGCAAAAGGTGGGCCTTAACATGGAAGTATGAAAGTGTGTGTGTGTGTGTGTGTGTGTGTGTGTGTGTGTGTGTGTGTGTGTGTGTGTGTGTGTGTGTGTGTGTGTGTGTGTGTGTGTGTGTGTGTGTGTGTGTGTGTGTGTGTGTGTGTGTGTGTGTGTGTGTGTGTGTGCGTTTGTGTGGGTGTGCGCCTGCCTCTCTGCCTGAAGTCAGTGAACTCCATGGGGAGCCCTGATAAAGTGAGTGCTGTCATAAACTCTCTTTCTCAGCAAACTCTGTGTCCTTTTGCCAGCCCCGCAATGTGATTGACTACCCCTTCAAGGGCCTGCCTGCCCAGCAGGCCTGCCTGTCTGCCTGTAGTTTTCTGGGTGAGTGGGTACGTCTTAGGGGAAGACAGTGGGTAACTCATGCCCCCGGCCCTAGGGCAGCAAATTAGGCAGGGGGTCTGAGGGGGGCTAGAAGGTCAAAGGGATGCCTCCAGGCCTGCGTGGCATCCTGAGGATCTCACCCTCCTCACCCATCAATCAGCAGAGCGACATGGTGGAATTCTCACATCATAACTCAGGGGTTAAACACTCCTGCTCCTCCTCCGCACTAGGTGCAGCAAGACAATCTGTTTGCACATGTTGACCTTTAGATAGTCAACTGTGATTGGTCGGTTCTTTGGGTGAAACCCCAAATCACTAGGTATTTTCTGTTTCGGCAGCGACTTCTAAGTCTCTGGAGAGGGTTGACTGCAAGTGAGTGATAGTGTGTGTGAGTGTGAGTGTGAGTGTGAGTGTGAGTGTGCGTGTGCGTGTGAGTGTGAGTGTGAGTATGTGTGTGTGTGTGTGTGTGTGTGTGTGTGTGTGTGTGTGTGTGTGTGTGTGTGTGTGTGTGTGTGTGTGTGTGTGTGTGTGTGTGTGTGTGTGTGTGTGTATGTGTGTGTGTGTGTATGTGTGTGTGTGTGTGTGTGTGTGTGTGTGTGTGTGTATGTGTGTGTGTGGCACCCTTGATAAAGATGAGAAAATACTGTATAAAAGGAACAATACAAATACTGACAAACTCAGCAAAAAAAGAAACGTCCTCTCACTGTCAACTGCGTTTATTTTCAGCAAACTTAACATGTGTAAATATTTGTATGAACATAAGATTCAACAACTGAGACATAAACTGAATAAGTTCCACAGACATGTGACTAACAGAAATGTAATAATGTGTTCCTGAACAAAAGGGGGGGTCAAAATCAAAAGTAACAGTCAGTATCTGGTGTGGCCACCATCTGCATTAAGTACTGCGGTGCATCTCCTACTCATGGACTGCACCAGATTTGCCAGTTCTTGCTGTGAGATGTTACCCCACTCTTCCACCAAGGCACCTGCAAGTTCTCGGACATTTCTGGGGGGAATGGCCCTAGCCCTCATCCTATGATCCAACAGGTCCCAGACGTGCTCAAAGTGATTGACATCCGGGCTCTTCACTGGCCATGGCAGAACACTGACATTCCTGTCTTGCAGGAAATCACGCACAGAATGAGCAGTATGGCTGGTGGCATTGTCATGCTGGAGGGTCATGTCAGAATGAGCCTGCAGCAAGGGTACCACATGAGGGAGGAGGATGTCTTCCCTGTAACGCACAGCGTCGAGATTGCCTGCAATGACAACAAGCTCAGTCCGATGATGCTGTGACACAACGCCCCAGACCATGACAAACCCTCCACCTCCAAATTGATCTCGCTCCAGGGTACAGGCCTCGGTGTAACGCTCATTCTGTCGCCGATAAATGCAAATCCGACCATCACCGCTGGTAAGACAAAACCGCGACTCATAAGTGAAGAGCACTTTTTGCCAGTCCTATCTGGTCCAGCGACGGTGGGTTTGTGCCCATAAGCGACGTTGTTGCCGATGATGTCTGGTGAGGACCTGCCTTACAACAGGCCTACAAGCCCTCAGTCCAGCCTCTCTCAGCCTATTGCGGACAGTCTGAGTACTGATGGAGGGATTGTGCATTCCTGGTGTAACTCGGGCATTTGTTGTTGCCATCATGTACCTGTCCCGCAGGTGTGATGTTCGGATCTACCGATCCTGTGTAGGTGTTGTTACACGTGGTCTGCCACTGCGAGGATGATCAGCTGTCCTTGTACTACTTGTTAAACAATATCTCTTTCTCTGAGCAATTGTATTAGTATAAAAATGTATAATTCCCCCCCCCCCAAAAAAAATGTGCAAACGATATGGCTCAGTATTATTATTATTTATTTTATAGTATTATTATTATTATTATAGTATTATCTTTATCAAGGGTGCCAATGATTTTGGACCTGACTGTGTGAGTGTGTGTGTGTGTGTGTGAAGTCGGTCCCTCTCCTTGTTCGGGCGGCGTTCGGCGGTCGAAGTCGCCGACCTTCTAGCCATCGCTGATCCTCTTTTCATTTTCCTTTGGTTTTGTCTTGTCTTCCATCACACCTGCTTCCAATCCCATCAATTACATGTTGTGTATTTAACCCTCTGTTCCCCCTCATGTCCTTGTCGGTGATTTTTTATTGTAAGTGCTTGTGCACGTCTGTCCTGGTGTGCGTCGGGGTTAGGTACCCATTATTTGATTGTTATGTTTTCCGGTGAATTTTTTTGTTATTAAACTACGCCGTTTGGAAACACAGTTTGGTTCTCCTGCGTCTGACTTCTCTGCCGCCAGTACGGACTCCTTACAATAAGACCTGTACTCCTGATCATATTAGAATTGTTTTGCGCTCCATGTCCAAATCACTTAAAAGTAGCTTCATTGAGCTACCCTTTAAATAACATACTGCTCAATAAACAACACCCCAAAGTGGAAAAACAGATCTATTGGTATTTTAACTTAATCATCCCTTTAAGCCCATCCTAGATGAAAGGAGAGGGAGGGTGCCCATTTTGAACCTGCAAGCTCTTAGACCAGCAGGTTATTTACAACCTTTCAATTAGCCAACCATTTTACACCTGGAGCTGTAGGCTAAGGGGACTTTGGTGAGCAGGTTAATGATTTAATGAGAGCATTGAGAGCGTTAAGGTTGGGGCCGTATCATGGAAAACTCCATCAGGCCCTTCCTGCATGCCCTACAGACCTACAACCGCCTACCAAGCTGCTTAAGAGCGGCTATGATCTATTCACCTTAGGGGCTCAGGACAAGGTATCAATTATCGCTACACACACACACATACGCACACACACACACATGCACAGAGACACACACACACACACATGCACAGAGACACACACACACACACGTGTGCACGTACACAGACACACACAGACACACACACGTGCACAAGCACAGACGCACACACAGACAGACACACACACCGCACACACACATCCGAACGCACACGCACAGACACACACAAACAGACACACACACAAACATGTGCACACGCACAAAGACATATGCACACAGACACACACACACCCACACATAAACACGTACAACCCTGCCCTGGGGGGCTATGACATCTGATCTCAATGTGTCCTCCTCCCCTTGAACCAATCAGCTTTCAGCATGTGTCCCCCTCTCATGGGTGTGACCTGTTGTGTTTTAGATCCAAAATGGATAACAGGTTGTTTTTCTTTCTCCTTCACTAAATTAATTTTGCTAACATACATGTGGTCTCTGTGTTTTATCGCAACCATCCATAAGGTCGTAATGTTCAACCATGACATGCAGGCTGTGTTTCTCCCAATTGAGTTACAGATAACAGTAAAAATACAAGAAACCTGATCTCACCGTTAGGATTTATCTCCAGCATCTACTGGACCCAACATGGCTGTATGACCAGTTTCCGGAACATACTTCTGAGTTCAATGTGAAAATGGTTGGCTACACAGCACTATACATTTCATTCATATGAACAGGATTAATGTGTTCATACTTTTAATATTTAATGTCTGACTGATGTGCAAAAGCATCTGATTTCACCATCACTATCAGTATTCAAAAACATATATATTTTTTTAATAGGACAAAAGCATGAAAAAAGATCATCTACAGAGAGATAGATAGTCAAAGTTTATTTGTGTTCATGTATTTCTAAAGTGTTGTGAGGACAGACGCTGGGAGACGAGAAGCAAGTACAGGGAGTGAATATTGAATAAATAACAGACAGGAAACAAAACAAGGACAACGTCTGGACAAGGGAAACATAACGACATTAATGCTGACTAGGGGATGAAACTGAGGAATAGACAGGTATATGGGAGGCAATCAATAAACTGATGCAGTCCACGTGAGTTCAATGAAGCACTGATGCGCGTAACGATGGTGACAGGTGTGCGTAATTATGGGCAGCGGAGGGGGAGCGGGAGCAGGCGTGACAGTAGTACCCCCCCCCCAGGGGCACCACCCGGCAGTGTCCCACCTGGGCGAGCCTGACAAGCCGGCTGAGGCGTGGAATCCCGACAAGCCGGCTGAGGCTTGGGAGCCTGACGAGCCGGCTGAGGCATGACGTGGGATGGGAGCCTGCCAAGCCAACCGAGGCAAGAAAACCTCTCAAGCCAGCTAAGGCATGGAAGCCTGACGAGCCAGCTGAGGCATCCCAGGCGTGACAAGTATCTCTGTTTTAGCAGTGGTAGGAGGTCGTGGTCCAGGGAGAGAGCTAACATGTAGCAGGATTAGACTGGGCACAGTGACTGCAACACTCCAGGGTTAGAGGAGCCTCTCATCTACTGCTACATGAGTGCTCAGAGACTGGCAGGAGGAAGAGTGGGGTCTGGATTCCTCAGATGAACACGTACGCACACACACACACCTACAGTAGGAACCGCCGAAGAGGGTGCAAATGGGCGGCACATAAAGCCTGAAACCTCAAGGAATAAAAGTTGATGACCTGTAGTCAGAGGTACATGATTCAGACTGAGCCACCATGGAGTCAGCTGCTGCTGCAGCCTGGTGCTCCAGAGGTACGCCGTGTACTTCTGGTAGCGCCTTACACATGATCTAAAGAGCCAGGCATTTCCCTCGCAGACATTTCTGCGGGCGACTGTAGCTCTTTAGTGGTTACACTCCAGACGCAAAAGCAAATCTCAGGCCCTCATTATTTAGCACAGATGATTCAGCCCCTTTCATAAGGCTGCACACAGACAAACATACCGACACAGACACACTCTCCCTTCACCCCTCTCAGCCCTCATACATCTCACACACAAGCCCCAGCATCTCAGCATATTACAGTGGGATAAGATTACTGGCCCATTTGACAATGGTCAACATCGCTGTTAGCTGGATTGTGAGAGACAAGGCAAACCCCACAATGTACAATGTTCTCAGAATATACAACATTGATGTTCCAGACGCGTTTTATGGGACGTTGCAAGAACATTAATTCATGTGTCCAGTTTTCTGAGGGTTAGGAGAATATTCCATCAACATCCCACCAAACATCTTAAACAGGTTAACATTTACAATCCTGCAGGGCCGATTATCAGGACCAGCTGGCAAGTGTCATCACTGACATTTTCAACCTCTCTCTGACCCAGTCTGTAATATCTACATGTTTCAAGCAGACCACCATAGTGCCTGTGCCCAAGAACGCCAAGGTAATCTGTCTGAATGACTTTCGCCCTGTAGCGCTCACATCTGTAACCATGAAATGCTTTGAAAGGCTGGTCACGGCTCACATCAACACCATCATCGCAGACACACTGTACCCACTCCAATTCGCATACCGTCACAACAGATTCACTAATGACGAGATCTCTATTCCACTCCACACTGCTTTTCCTACCTGGACAAGAGGAACACCTATGTGAGAATGCTGTTTATTGACTCGGTGTTCAACACCATAGTGCCGTCCAAGCTCATCACTAAGCTAAGGACTCTGGGATTGAACACCTCCCTTTGCAACTGGATCCTGGACTTCCTGATGGGCCGCCCCCCAGGTGGTGATGGCAGGCAACAACACATCTGCCACGCTGACCCTCAACACGGGCGCACCTCAAGGGTGCATGGCCAGTCCCTGTACTCCCTGTTCCCCCACGACTGCATGGCCGCACGCGACTCCAACACCATCATTAAGTTTGTCAACGACATGAAGGTAGTAGGCCTGATCATCGACGACGATGAGACGGCCTATAGGGAAGAGGTCAGAGACCTGGCAGTGTGGTGCCAGAACAACAACTTCTCCCTCAACGTCAGCAAGACAAAGGAGCTGATTGTGGACTACAAGAAACAAAGGGCTGAACACACCCCTTTTCACATTGACGGGACTTTAGTGGCTCGGGTCGAGAGCTCCAAGTTACTCGGTGTCCACATCACTAAGGATCATTGTCCACAGACACCAACACAGTCTGTTAAATAGTTAACTAAATGGCTACCCAGACTATCTGCATGGAGCCCTTTTTGCACTCACTTTTTTGACTCATCACATATGCTGCTGCTAGTGTTTATTATCTGTCCCTTTATTCCTAGTTATATGTACATATCTACGTCAATGTATTATTACTATACAGAAAGTCCTTAAATTGATTGTCCTGTTGGTGTGCTTTTTGGCTCAGTTGGTAGAGCATGGTGTTTGCAACGCCAGGGGTTGTGGGTTCAATTCATGGGGGGCCAGTATGGGGGAAAAAAGTATGAAATGTATGCATTCACTACTGTAAGTCGCTCTGGATAAGAGCGTCTGCTAAATGACTAAAATGTAAATATGTTAATCAAAATCAATTATGAGAAAATAGTCAAATGACCTGATAACTGCAACCTAATCTCAGAGCATTTTGTATTATTCTGTACTTACATCCGACACTCAATTTAGTGTGATACGTTACGTTTCGTATGGTTACATAAGAGAGACGGTTACTTAAGGAAAAAACAAAAGTAGGGTGGTTAGTCGGGGTGGATGGTTACGAGTTCGAATCTCATCATAGACAACTTTAGCATTTTAGCTAATTAGCAACTTTGCAACTACTTAACATGTTAGCTAACCCTTCCCCTAAACCTAACCCTTTTAGCTAACTCTTAACCTTAATCCTTTAACCTAACTCCTAACTCCTAAATAAAAACCTGACCTTAACCCTAACCCTAACACCTAGCCTAGATAACGTTGGCGAGCTAGCTAACATTAGTGACCTAGCTAGAGTTCGTAACATATGATATGTTTGCAAATTTGTAAAATATTGTACTTTTTGCAAATTCGTAATATGTGCTTTTGGCTAATTTGTAACATAAAATAGGAATTGTAATTAATAACAGTCTGCTTAAACTAATAACACACAAACAATTATACGTTTTTAGGTCTTTATTGAACACACTGTGTAAACATTCACAGTGCAGGATGGAAAAAGTATGTGAACCCTTGGATTTAATAACTGGTTGACCCTCCTTTGGCAGCAATAACCTCAATCAAACATTTTCTGTAGTTGCGGATTACACCTGCACAACGGTCAGGAGGAATTCCTCTTTACAAAACTGTTTCAGTTCAGCAATATTCTTGGGATGTCTGGTGTGAACTGCTCTCGAGGTCATGCCAGAGCGTCTCAATCGGGTTGAGGTCAGGACTCTGACTGGGCCACTCCAGAAGGCGTATTTTCTTCTGTTGAAGCCATTCTGATGTTGATTTACTTGTGTGTTTTGGGTCGTTGTCCTGTTGCATCACCTAACTTCTGTTGAGCTTCAATTGGTGGACAGATAGCCTTACATTCTCCTGCAAAATGTCTTGATAAACTTAGGAATTCATTTTTCCGTCGATGATAGCAAGCTGTCCATGCCCTGAGGCAGCAAAGCAGCTCCAAACCATACTTTACAGTTGGGATGAGGTTTTGATTTTGTTGTGCTGTGACTTTTTTTCTTCACAATTAGTGTTGTGTGCTCCTTCCAAACAACTCAACTTTAGTTTCATCTGTCCAAAGAATATTTTGCAAGTAGTGCTGTGGAACATCCAGACGCTCTTTTTTTTGGAATCTTCAGACGTGCAGCAATGGGGTTTTTTGGACCGCAGGGGCTTCTTCCGTGGTGTCTTCCCATGGACACCATTCTTGTTTAGTGTTTTACGTATTGTAGACTCGTCAACAGAGATGTTAGCATGTTTCAGAGATTTCTGTAAGTCTTTAGATGACATTATAGGATTCTTCTTAGCCTCATTGAGCATTCTGCGGTGAGCTCTTGCAGTCCTTTTTGCAGGATGGCCACTCCTAGGGAGAGTAGCAACAGTGCTAAACTTTCTCCATTTATAGACAATTTGTCTTATCGTGGACTGATGAACATCAAGGCTTTTAGAGATACTTTTGTGACCCTTTCCAGCTTTATGCAAGTCAACAATTCTTAATCTTGGGACTTCTGAGATCAATTTTGTTTGAGGCATGGTTCACATCAGGCAATGCTTCTTGTGAATAGCAAACTCAAATTTTGTGAGTGTTTTTTAAAAGGCAGGGCAGCTCTAACCAACATCTCCAATCTCGTGATTGTACTCCAGGTTAGCTGACTCCTGACTCCAATTAGCTTTTGGAGAAGTCATTAGCCTAGCGGTTCACATACTTTTTCCAACCTACTGTCATGGATCTCTCTGGAACTTTCATTACGCACACCTGTCCCCTATTCCCACTGATTAGTACTTGAAAAAGTGTGCCCTTTGGTTTCCATTGGGCTGTCCATTAATGTTACAATGTCCGTTAGTGCGTGTGAGTACCTGTGCTGTGTATTTTGGCTTTTGTGCCATTGTGGATTACGCAGATGATTACGGGTTTTGTCCCATGTGTTAATAATTGTGAGCTTGTTATTTATTTGAGGTACTCCTCGTTCATTTGTTTTGGGTTTCTACCCTGTGTTTTCTTACGTGTTTGTTTGGTCTTCGTCCCGTGCCTTTACACCGCCCGCCGAAATTTGGGTTTAATTAAAAAAACTATTACGCATTCCTGCGCCTGTCTCCCGAATAATGTATGCCAATGTGACAGAATAATGGACCATTAACCTCTACGGGCTAGGGGGCAGCATTGAGAATTTTGGAAAAAATATGTGCCCATTTTTAACTGCCTCCTACACCAACTCAGAAGCTAGAATATGCATATTATTGTTCAGGTTTGGATAGAAAACACCCTAAAGTTTCTAAAACTGTTTGAATGGTGTCTGTGAGTATAACAGAACTCCTATGGCAGGCAAAAACCTGAGAAGGTTTCATGCAGGAAGTACCCTGTCTGACAAGGTGTTGTTGTTCTTGCTTCTGTTTATTGAAGAGTCAGGATCTTAGCTGTAACGTGACAATTCCTAGGGCTCCAATAGGCTCTCAGAACCCGGGAAAAACCTGAACGATGACGAGGCAGCCTCAGGCTGAAACACAGAATCGCCTTTTCCAAGTGTCTCATCAGAGGACAATAGAATTAGGCGCGTGCGCAATTCGACCCCGTGGAGTATTTTCCTTCGGCTGTTTAGCTAATTGCAGATTCCCGGTCGGAATATTATCGCTTTTCTACGAGATAAATTGCATAAAAATTGATTTTAAACAGCGGTTGACATGCTTCGGAGTACGGTAATGGAATATTTAGACATTTTTTGTCACGTTCTGCGCCATGCGAGCGACCATGATTTAACATTCTGATAGTGTCTAGAACGCACGAACAAAACGCCGCTGTTTGGATATAACGATGGATTATTTGGGACCAAACCTACATTTGTTATTGAAGTAGAAGTCCTGGGAGTGCATTCTGACGAAGAACAGGAAAGGTAAGACCATTTTTCTTATAGGAAATGTGATTTTGGTGAAGGCTAAACTTGCCGGGTGTCTAAATAGCTAGCCCGTGATGGCTGGGCTATGTACTTAGAATATTGCAAAATGTGGACATATCGAGTGCATAGAGGAGTAATGTATCTATAATTCTTAAAATAATTGTTATGCTTTTTGTGAACGTTTCTCGTGAGTAATTTAGCAAATTGTTAGTAAATTCCCCGGAAGTTTGCGGGGGGTATGCTTTTTCTGAACGTCACATGCTAATGTAAAAAGCTGGTTTTTGATATAAATATGAACATGATTGAACAGACATGCATGTATTGTATAACATAATGTCCTAGGTGTGTCATCTGATGAAGATCATAAAAGGTTAGTGCTGCATTTAGCTGTGGTTTGGGTTTTTGTGACATTATATGCTAGCTTGAAAAATGGGTGTCTGATTATTTCTGGCTGGGCACTCTCCTGACATAATCTAATGTTTTGCTTTCGTTGTAAAGCCTTTTTGAAATCGGACAGTGTGGTTAGATTAACGAGAGTCTTGTCTTTAAATAGCTGTAAAATAGTCATATCTTTGAGAAATTGAAGAAATAGTATTTCAAACGTTTTAAAAATCGCGCCACTGGATTCAACTGGCTGTTACGTAGGTGGGACGAATTCGTCCCGCCGGTCCCATAGAGGCTAAGGGAGTCAGTGGGAATGGCAAATCCGACGACACTGTGACTGGTCCGTCCGGCGCCGCCGCAACTTTGGCAGCTGCAACTGGGTTGTCCGATGTCGCCACAACGGGTCCATCGAACAACGCAACTTCAGCAGCTACAACTGGCCCGTCCGATGCTGGCACAACTGGTCCATCTGACGTCACTGCTACTGGTCCATCCGATGCCGCCGCAACTTTGGCAGCGGCAACTTGCCCGTCCGACGATGACGCAACTTCGGCAGCTGCATCAGGTCCTGATTGACCTGCACTGCGTTCCTGTGATCGCCCTCCAGGCCAGTGTCATTGCGCTGGCCTCGGGGGGGGGGGGGGGGGGGTACTGTCACGGATCCCTCCGGAACTTACATTACACACACCTGTCCCCTATTCCCACTGATTAGTACTGATACGTATGTGCCCTTTGGTTTCCATTGGGCTGTCCATTATTGTTACAATGTCCATTGGTGCGTGTGAGTACCTGTGCTGTGTGTTTTGGCTTTCGTGCCATTGTGAATTGAGCAGATGATTACGGGTCTCATCCCGTGTGTTAATCATTCTGCACTTGCTATTTATTCGAGATACTCCTCGCTCTTTTGTTTGGGTTTCTACCCTGTGTTTTGTATGATTTTTGTTTGGTCTTTGTCCCCGTGCCTTTACACGGCACGCCATAATTTGGGTGTAATAAAAACCCTATTACGCATTCCTGCACCTGTCTCCCGAACCATTCATACCAACGTGACACCCACACTGTGAATGTTTAAATTATGTATTCAATATAGACAAGAACAATACAATACTTTGTGTTTTATTAGTTTAAGCAGACTGTGTTTGTCTGTTGCTGTGACTTAGATGAAGATCAGATCAAAATTTATGACCAATTAATGCAGAAATCCAGATAATTCCAAAGGGTTCACATACTTTTTATTGCCACTGTAAATGGAGTGTCTGGGATTTACCTACAGAATAATATGAAATGCTCTGTGACCAGGTTGATGACTGATATAGACATAGTGGCGCAGCAGGAAGATCTGAATGCCGCGATCCAAGAGGTTGTACATTCAACTCCCAGGTGAGGACATGTTGAACAATAATTACAGAAAAGGCTGTGAATGGATCAGTGGTTCACCAATCAGGGATTGGCTCTGCAACAGTAACAAGATGTAATGAGTGATTTTTTGTTGTTGACACAATGTTTTTCCAACATTCCCATGAAATGTGTCTAGAACATGAATATCTTAAGTTCTGAGAACATGGTAACCACGTGTCACGTCCTGACCATAGTAAGATGTTATTTTCTATGGTAGAGTAGGTCAGGGTGTGACAGGGGGTGTTTTGTGTTTTCGGAGACAGTTCCCAGTCCGGAGCTTCCGGAGACAGTTCCCAGTCCGGAACCTCCTGAGACAGTTCCCAGTCCAGAACCTCCTGAGACGGCCGGCAGCCCGGAACCTCCTGAGACGGCCGGCAGCCCGCAGCCCAGAACCCCCAGCGGTGGTCTGCAGTACAGAGCCTCCGGCGATGATCTACAGTCCGGTTCCTCCGACGATCCACGGTCCGGTGGTACTGAAGCAGAGTGATCAGCTGGTGGAGCGGGGGTTACGCCCCGAACTGGCGCCACCTCCTCTGCTGGAGGATCCGCTGGAGGATAAGGTTATGTGGACTGCACTAGAGCCACCATAGACAGGAGTTACACACCCTACCGTCCCTTTTGTTTTTTGTTTTTTTGGGGGGGGGGTTGTTGTTGTTGAGTTTAGGTGTGGTCGGAGTTTGCACCTTTGGGGGGGGTACTGTCACGTCCTGACCATAGTAAGATGTTATTTTCTATGGTAGAGTAGGTCAGGGCGTGACAGGGGGGGTGTTTTGTTTTTCTATGTTTTCTATTTCTATGTTCTTAGGTTCTAGTTTTTGTATTTCTATGTTGGTTTGTTTGGGATGATCTCCAATTAGAGGCAGCTGGTCCTCGTTGTCTCTAATTGGAGATCATACTTAAGTAGGGGTTTTTCTTCCTGGGTTTTGTGGGTGATTATTTTTGAGTAGTGTTTGTTTCTCCTCTGCGTCACGGTTTGTTTTGTTTTGTCAATTCAGTTTATTTATGTATTGCAAAGTTTCACAGATTAAATAAAATGTGGAACACACGCTGCACCTTGGTCCTCTCCTTTTGACAGCCGTGACACCATGTTCTGGGTAAGTTCTATTTGACATTAAGGGAATGGTCTCTTGGAAACATTCCTTGGACATCACAGGAACATGCCTATGAAAATGTTAATTACCCAATTCGCTTATTTTTATTTAACTAGGCAAATCAGTTAAGAACAAATTCTTTTTTTACAATGACAGCATAACCTGGCCAAACGCTCCCCTAACACGGACGATGCTTGGCCAATTGTGTCCACCCTATGGGACTCCCGATCACGGCCGGTTGTGATACAGCCCGGGATTCGAGTGAGGGTCTGTAGTGACCCCTCTAGCACTGAGATGTAGTGCCTTAGACCGCTGCGCCACTCTGGAGTGAACACTCTCTAAAATGTCTGCTTTCAATGTGTCCTACCTCCCTCAGCATGTGCGCTTTAGATCCAAAATGGATTACAGGTTGTTTTGTTTTCTCCTTGTAACGGGTACACTAGGAGTCGGGAAGCAAGTACAGGGAGTGAATTGAATAATAAATGGAAGAAAACACGAGTAGCGTACAGACATAACACAGGAACAGAATCAATAACACCTGAGAAAAGAACCAAAGGGAGTGACAGATATAGGGGAGGTAATCAGGAAGGTGATGGAGTCCAGGTGAGTCTCATGAGACACAGGTGCGCTTAACGACGGTGGCAGGTGTGCGTAGTAATAAGTAAACTGGCGACATGAACCGCCGGAGAGGTGTAAATGTGACACTCCTGCCCTAAATCATCACAATCATCCATTAGGTCCATTAGGAAAAGACCTCAGAGGTCAATGAGAAAACGGTAACTGCCAAACATGTTGGCTCTGCAGACTCCTCCTCCCCATAAAGATTGGGTTTGATTGAAAAACACACTGCACTATACATTTCAGCTGTGGTTATACTTACATATATGATTTTTGTGTTCAAACCTTTAATGTTTTTATGTCTGACTGATGTGCAAATGCATCTGATTTCACTGTCACCATCCCTAATCAAAAACATAATTTTTGAAAACAAAAAAAAAGGCCAACAGCGTGAAATAAGATCATCAACGAACGTTGTCAACGTTTATGCGTTTCTAAAGTGTCTCTGTTTTAGCAGTTGTAGGAGGTCGTGGTCCAGGGGGAGAGCTAACATTGGCATAAATTTGTCAGGTATTGCCACCAGGTGCAGGAGGGCACTAGCAGGCATGTAGCAGGATTAGACTGGGCACGGTGACTGTAACACTCCAGGGTTAGAGGAGCCTCTCATCTACTGCTACATGAGTGCTCAGAGACTGCCAGGTGGAAGAGTGGGGTCTGGATTCCTCAGATGAACACGTACGCACACACACACACCTACAGTAGGAACCGCCGAAGAGGGTGCAAATGGGCGGCACATAAAGCCTGAAACCTCAAGGAATAAAAGTTGATGACCTGTAGTCAGCGGTACATGATTCAGACTGAGCCACCATGGAGTAGGCTGCTGCTGCAGCCTGGTGCTCCAGAGGTACGCCGTGTACTTCTGGTAGCGCCTTACACATGATCTAAAGAGCCAGGCATTTCCCTCGCAGACATTTCTGCGGGCGACTGTAGCTCTTTAGTGGTTACACTCCAGACGCAAAAGCAAATCTCATGCTCTCATTAGTTGGCACAGATGATTCAGTCCCTTCATTAAGACTGTTGGTGAGCAGACAGAGAGAGAGAGAGAGACCAAAACAAAGGCCACTCAGAGAAAGGGAGAAACTTGTCAAGAGTGGGGTACAGATGTAGGATCTTAATTTGAGCCAGTTTGCTACAGCAGGAAAATAATCCTGCAGCAACAGGAAATGTGAATTATTATGTGGATTATAATTTATGAAAATGTTTCATTTTCGTAGGGGTTGATATGAGTCGTCTGACATTTTTAACGGAAATTACAAACTGTAGAAGCCATTTTAAACCTTGAATAGACAACGAGTTAGCATTCCTGCTGTGCAGGATAATTCTCAGCAACATAAGAGTGATCAAGTTAAGATCATACACCTGTAGCAGCGTAGTCATTGTGGGTGTGAGAGCACTATGACCATGGTTATAAAGGTTATGACCTTTTGGCCTCCATGCCAGGGGTCATGTCGGGGAGCTGCAGGTAGCCACAGGTGTGAAATCACCATAACAGTGTGTTTTACAGGTATGGGTCAAAATTCACGAGGCAGTGTATCGTAATACATTGCAACTTCTTTAATAACTGGCTGTATTGTTAGCCCTGGAATGAATGTAGAGGGAGAGAATGAGAAGTACAGAAGTACAGAGGAAGGAGTCAGAGATTCGGCCAGAAAAGGAAAAGTGACGTGAGAGATTTTCCTTGAGTCTCTATGGGCAGTCATTAAACTCTGTTATTAAACACGATTCTATAATTGATGCAGCCAAAGGAATCTTAAAAAATATGCTTAGTCCCCAAAGCCCCTCCACACTGCTGGCCCGCCCAAAACCCTAAACACCTGAGGCCTTCTGGGATTCAACCCCCCCCCCAAAGAAAACTCCCTTCTAGTCCTTATCCCCACCCAGCCCCATTAAGAGCCAGCACCAGGAGGAAACACCCACTTCCTCCACATTCCTGAAGGATTTTCCATACAGCCTATAGTAAACAAACTCTAGCGAACAAAGAACCCCAAAAAAATAACATGTTAATGTTATTTCCTTTGGCATAGTAAATCAAACTTGAGCACAGGGATTTGTATTTTGTGAGTTCAGAGAGCTATTTACCAGCAGGAGCGGCAGGGGAACAGATGAAGGCACTGCTAGAAGAGGAAGGCCTCCTTATCAGATTTCAACATGGGGGAACTCTGTTGTTCACTGACTTGTCAAAATCTGGGCCTGAACTTGAGAAAAGACAGAGAAACAGAGCCTGAACTTGAGAAGAGACAGAGGGAGAGAAAACAGAGAGGGCGGGCCAAGAAAGAAGAGTTAAACAGCCAGTCGAGCTGTTAACTGACAGCAAGTAGGAACAGGAGACAGACAGACAGACAGCAGTAGTGTAGTGATGAGAAGGAAAGGTACCCCACTTGTCTGGGCATGGACTCTACAAGGTGTCAAAAGCATTCATTTTACATTTACACTTTAGTCAATTAGCAGACATTTTCATTCTTTGTCATACTGGTCCCCCGTGGAAATTGAATCCACAACCCTGGAGTTGCAAGTGCCATGCTCTACCAACTGAGCCACTATGCTGGCTATGCTGGCCCATGTTGACTCCAATGCTTCCTACAATTGTGTCAAGTTGGCTGGATGTCCTTTGGGTGGTAGACCTTAACTTGATACACACAGGAAACTGTTGAGCGTGAAAAACCCAGCAGCGCTGCAGATCTTGACACAAACCGGTACGCCTGGCACCTACTACCATACCCTGTTCAAAGGCACTTAAATATTTTGTCTTGCCCATCCACCCTCTGAATGGCACACATACACAATCCATGTCTCAATTGTCTCAAGGCTTAAAAATCCTTCTTTAACCTGTCTCCTCCCCTTCATCTACACAAGTGACATCAATAAGGAATCATAGCTTCACATGGATTCAACTGGTCAGTCTATGTCATGGAAAGAGCAGGTGTTCTTAAAGTTTTGTATATTCGGTGTATATTTTAACCATCTGGAACAGATATCATAGTCACATAACATAAGTATGAATTACTCATCTATAGCACATTTCTGACTTAGTGGCCCTTGGTGGGCCTTTTGCACAATCCCTCTGGCATAGGCCAGGGAGAGCAGATCCTGCCTCAGCTTGCAGAGCAGTTGCGCTTTGTTTCGACACTGGAATGTACTATTGAGAAAGCGCTTCACCACAAACCCTCCCAGCCATTCCACCCCGTAATCATATCCAGTCTGCTAACCCCCATCCCGTCTCCAATCTCGCTCTCAAACACACGCACACACACACACACACACACACACACACACGCACACACGCACACACCACACAGATGTGCAGAAACAAGCACACACACACACTCACATAAACACACACAGACACAAACTTTATATAAGTAAATGAATATCCATACACAAATGCAACAACTCCGTCAAGTAGGCCAACTAGAAAAAACTTTACATCATGCAGCTTAATAACTGTACAGGATGACAAACACATCACACGACATCACAGAGATGCACACTAGGATCAAAGCTTCCAGATGAAGCTATGTGGACTTATGGGGTAGGCTATATGAGATGTCTTTGTGCCGATTAAAAGTCAATAGAGTGGGTTGTCTGTCCATGATGGGTTCTTGATACATGATGTGTGTGTGTGATGGCACACACACACACACACACACATACTCTCTCACACACAAATTCTCTCTCTGTCTCACACACACACACACACATGCACAAACGCACACAGTATAGCACAAAAACGTGGGAAAGACAGTGAGCAATCATGCAAGGCTTTCCTCCAGTCTCAGGGCAACCAAATCTCTCCATCTCTCTCCATCTGACTGGGTATCATCACTTCTGTTCCATCTCTCCATCTCTCCCTCCATACTTCTAGACCTCCCTCCCTCCTGATCTCTCTCTATCGCCAGGTCTAGTGAGCAGGAGGTCTGGAAACTGACTGCGGGGCTGTTTGCTGGCTTTCAATAAATTCCTGAATCCCACCCCTTTTTAAAACCACAGCTTCGATTACACAAGACAAGCCTCGAAATACTGAGTCACCAAAAGGTGTTTTTAATAATTATAGATATATACATCTGTCAAATCAAGAACATCTGCTGTAAATTTACAGAAAAAGGCCAAAACATTCCTAAAATAGGAGTGACTCACACACAGAGTTACACTGTTCCATTGTCGGTACCGGCCTATTTGCAGGCTGTTTTTTTAGCTGGCCACAGCTGCGGAAATGAATATCGAATGTGGTTCTGCTCTCATAAATCAAAACCGTTCAGAGTGTTCTGGGTCTCTTTTGTCTGTTAAACAGAATTCACAGGATAGCGTGCATTACCAGGACCAAAGTCATCTTAACTGTTTCCTTAGACCTCTTTTCAACGGTGTGTATAGGACCTGAGGTTAGGGTGAGAAGAGAATGAGTTGAATATCTTGATTATAGACGGTATACATGTTGGAACAGGAGTGAAGATAAATGTACAGGTCAGGTGAGACAGGCGGGAGAGAGGGGTGTGAGATAGAGACGCACCACATCAGAAAATGCACAACTCAATCAATAGGTAATTTGAATAATATGAGTAAGGGGAAAGTTGCTGCAACTCTATTAATCATCTATTCATATACCTTACAATTACAGTAATCTAGCCAGGATTTCCAGAGTATTTACAATAATAAAAAAAACTATTGTGAGGGAGTGTGCAACACAGTGTAGCACAACATAAATCAGTAGTTCTCCTCATATCATGACACACGGAGTACTCCATCCATTCCACCAACTGCCCAGAGCGGTACACCATGCAGGCCCTCTCTGTGAACACCCAGACTCCACCTCTGGCTTGTACTGTGTCTCTGGGCCTAGCCTGAAGCTGAGGGGAGTCATGCTCAACCATGCCAGCAAGTTCCAACATAAGAGATGGACTATATAAGAATCACTGTTCTGTCCTCCTTATATATAAGTGTAACTTGACAGGCTGCTAAACACCTTCTCAACATTAAGACTCTGGACACAGGATGTCAATTTGTCCTCAGGTTTATTGACTTGAAAGGGTGAAACTGAGACAAGAAGACAATAATCACAAATTGCCTTGTTCACAATTGGCTTGTTCTGGAGTAACATAAAACAGTACAGCATAACAGATCTAACAGAACGGCAGTTAGATAGACTAATACAACCAAAGGAGCCCAAATGGATTCATACAAAGCGAGCATGGTCTGACATGAGGAAACAAGTAAGAATGTGTAGCTAACATGTAAACCTATAGAGCCAAAGTAAACTAGCATCTTTAAATCACGCCATCATTCTCACCAAAATAACCAAAAAACAACATCAGGTAAGAAGTTAAATGTGTTAAGTACCAACAATGCTATCAAGGGCATACGCCTGAAAACTTCCTGTTTACTATGGTCACATGACAGGTAACGTCAAGGTCAGAAAAAGTAGAATACTGCTTATTGAAAACTGCCAGCAGGGGGAGACAAACACACTGAAATGATAAATTAATACTAATGTAGCAGAACAATCACTCAGAAGTACACAGGAGTTTTCTTGAACATGTGACCTAGAATAAACTCTGGGCCCTGGTTATAACATATCCTGGTCATAGGAATTAGACTTTGGCAGATTATAGACAAAACGGGAACATGGTTTAGACCAGTGGTTCCCAAACTTGTTATAGTCCCGTACCCCCTCAAGCACTCAACCTCCAGCTGCGTACCCCCTCTAGCACCAGGGTCAGCGCACTCGCAAATTTTGTTTTTTGCCATTATTGTGAGCCTGCCACACACAGATACGATACATTTATTAAACATAAGAATGAGTGTGAGTTTTTGTCACAACCCGGAGCGTGGGAAGTGACAGAGCTCCTATAGGACCAGGGCACAAAAAATAATAAAATAATAATCAATAATTTTGCTCTTTATTTAACCATCTTACATATAAAACCTTATTTGTTAATTGAAAATTGTAAATAACTCACCACAGGTTAATGAGAAGGGTGTGCTTAAAGTGGGCCGAGAATCCACTCTCACATAATGGCTGCAAAGGGCATCAGTGTCATAACAGTGTGTTTTTCCAAGGCAGGATACTCTGAGTGCAGCCCAATTGAGAAATCTGGCAGTGGCTTCTGATTAGATTCAATTTTCACAGAACCGCTTGCTGCAATTTCGATGAGGCTCTCTTGTTCAGATATCGGTAAATGGACTGGAGGCAGGGCATGGTGGGATAACGAATCCAGGTGTTTGTGTCATCCGTTTCGGGAAAGTACCTGTGCAATTGCGCACCGATCTCTAATAGGTACTTTGCCATATCACATTTGACATTGTCCATAAGCTTGAGTTAATTTGCACACAAAAAATCATACAACGATGGAAAGACCTGTGTGTTGTCCTTGTTAATGCAAGAGCTCCAACTTCTTAATTGTAGCCTCAATTTTGTCCCGCACACTGAATATAGTTGCGGAGAGTTCCTGTAATCCTAGACTCAGATCATTCAGGTGAGAAATAACATCACCGAGATAGGGTGATTACGAGAAACTCGTCATCATGCAAGCGGTCAGACAAGTGAAAATTATGATCTGTAAAGAAAACTTTAAGCTCGTCTCTCAATTAAAAAAAACATGTCAATACTTTGCCCCTTGATGACCAGCGCACTTCTGTATGTTGTAAAAGTGTTACATTGCATAGTGCGGAAAATACACAAGATTTCAGGGGCCTTGTTTTAACAAAGTTAACCATTTTCACTGTAGTGTCCAAAACGTCTTTCAAGCTGTCAGGCATTCCTTTGGCAGCAACAGCCTCTCGGTGGATGCTGAAGTGTACCCATGTGGCGTCAGGAGCAACTGCTTGCACACACGTTACCACTCCACTATGTCTCCCTGTCATAGTTTTTGCGCCATCAGTACAGATACCAACACATCTTGACCACCAAAGTCCATTTGATGTCATAAAACTGTCCAGTACTTTATAAATATCCTCTCCTGTTGTCTGTGTTTCCAGTGGTTTACAGAAGAGGATGTCTTCCTTAATTGACCCCCCATAAACGTAGCGGACTCTTCCAGCTGTAACACATAGAATTAACTGGCTTGTATGCGAAGCAGTAATTGTTTCAAAACATCTCCTGCCATGTCACTGATGTGTCGTGAAACAGTGTTGTTTGATGAAGCCATTGTCTGTATAGTTTTTTGTCCTTTTCCCCTAGCATTGTCCCAGCCATATCCGGAGCAGCAGGAATAATTAAGTCCTCTGCAATAGTATGGCCTGTCAACTATGTGTCTGTCTGTCCCTGTTCTCTCCTCTCTGCACAGGCCACACAAACGCTTCACACCGCATGGCCGCTGCCACTCTAACCTGGTGGTCCCAGCGCGCACGACCCACGTGGAGTTCCAGGTCTCCGGCAGCCTCTGGAACTGCCGGTCTGCGGCCAACAAGGCAGAGTTCATCTCAGCCTATGCTACCCTCCAGTCCCTCGACTTCTTGGCGCTGACGGAAACATGGATTACCACAGAAAACACTGCTACTCCTACTACTCTCTCCTCGTCTGACCACGTGTTCTCGCATACCCCGAGAGCATCTGGTCAGCGGGGTGGCGGGACTGGAATCCTCATATCTCCCAAGTGGACATTCTCTCTTTCTCCCCTGACCCATCTGTCTATCTCCTCCTTTGAATTCCATGCTGTCACAATCACTAGCCCATTGAAGCTTAACATCCTTATCATTTATCGCCCTCCAGGTTCCCTTGGAGAGTTCATCAATGAGCTTGACGCCTTGATAAGTTCCTTTCCTGAGGATGGCTCACCCCTCACAATTCTGGGTGACTTTAACCTCCCTACGTCTACCTTTGACTCATTTCTCTCTGCCTCCTTCTTTCCACTCCTCTCCTCTTTTGGCCTCACCCTCTCACCGTCCCCCCTACTCACAAGGCAGGCAATACCCTTGACCTCATCTTTACTAGATGCTGTTCTTCTACCAATCTCACTGCAACTCCCCTCCAAGTCTCCGACCACTACCTTGTATCCTTTTCCCTCTCGCTCTCCTCCAACACTACTCACTCTGCCCCTACTCAGATGGTATTGCGCCGTCGCAACCTCTCTCCTGCTACTCTCTCCTCTTCCATCCTATCATCTCTTCCCTCTGCTCATCCTTCTCCAACCAATCTCCTGATTCTGCCTCCTCAACCCTCCTCTCCTCCCTTTCTGCATCCTTTGACTCTCTATGTCCCCTATCCTCCCGGCCGGCTCGGTCCTCCCCTCCTGCTCCGTGGCTTGATGACTCATTGTGAGCTCACAGAACAGGGCTCCGGGCAGCCGAGCGGAAATGGAGGAAAACTAGCCTCCCTGCGGACCTGGCATCTTTTCACTCCCTCATCTCCACATTTTCTTCCTCTGTTTCTGCTACTAAAGCCACTTTCTACCACTCTAAATTCCAAGCATCTGCCTCTAACACTAGGAAGCTCTTTGCCACCTTCTCCTCCCTCCTGAATCCTCCCCCCCCCTCTCTGCGGACAACTTTGTCAACCATTTTGAAAAGACGGTTGACGACATCCGATCCTCGTTTGTTAAGTCAAACGACACAGCTGGTCCTGCTCACATTGCCCTACCCTATGCTTTGACCTCTTTCTCTTTTTTACAACTACAGACCAGTATCCCTTCTTTCTTTCCTCTCCAAAACTCTTGAGCGTGCCGTCCTTGGCCAGCTCTCTTGCTATCTCTCTCAGAATGACCTTCTTGATCCAAATCAGTCAGGTTTCAAGACTGGTCATTCAACTGAGACTGCTCTTCTCTGTGTCACGGAGGCTCTCCGCACTGCTAAAGCTAACTCTCTCTCCTCTGCTCTCATCCTTCTAGACCTGTCTGCTGCCTTTGATACTGTGAACCATCAGATCCTCCTCTCCACCCTCTCCAAGTTGGGCATCTCCGGCGCGGCTCACTCTTGGATTGTGTCCTACCTGACAGGTCGCTCCTACCAGGTGGCATGGCGAGAATCCGTCTCCGCACCACGTGCTCTCACCACTGGTGTCCCCCAGGGCTCAGTTCTAGGCCCTCTCCTATTCTCGCTATACACCAAGTCACTTGGCTCTGTCATATCCTCACATGGTCTCTCCTATCATTGCTACGCAGACGACACACAATTAATCTTCTCCTTTCCCCCTTCTGATAACCAGGTGGCGAATCGCATCTCTGCATGTCTGGCAGACATATCAGTGTGCATGATGGATCACCACCTCAAGCTGAACCTCGGCAAGACGGAGCTGCTCTTCCTCCCGGGGAAGGACTGCCCATTCCATGATCTCGCCATCACGGTTGACAACTCCATTGTGTCCTCATCCCAGAGTGCTAAGAGCCTTGGTGTGACCCTGGACAACACCCTGTTGTTCTCCGCTAACATCAAGGCAGTGACCCGATCCTGTAGGTTCATGCTCTACAACATTCGCAGAGTACGACCCTGCCTCACACAGGAAGCGGCGCAGGTCCTAATCCAGGCACTTGTCATCTCCCGTCTGGATTACTGCAACTCGCTGTTGGCGGGGCTCCCTGCCTGTGCCATCAAACACCTACAACTCATCCAGAACGCCGCAGCCCGTCTGGTGTTCAACCTTCCCAAGTTATCTCACGTCACCCTGCTCCTCCGCACACTCCACTGGCTTCCAGTTGAAGCTCGCATCTGCTACAAGACCATGGTACTTGCCTACGGAGCTGTGAGGGGAACGGCACCTCCGTACCTTCAGGCTCTGATCAGTCCCTACACCCAAAGAAGGGCACTGCGTTCATCCACCTCTGGCCTGCTCGCCTCCCTACCTCTGCGGAAGCACAGATCCCGCTCAGCCCAGTCAAAACTGTTCGCTGCTCTGGCACCCCAATGGTGGAACAAGCTCCCTCACGACGCCAGGACAGCGGAGTCAATCACCACCTTCCGGAGACACCTGAAACCCCACCTCTTTAAGGAATACCTGGGATAGGATTAAGTAATCCTTCTAACCCCCCCACCCTCCCCCCAAAAAAAGATATAGATGTACTATTGTAAAGTGGTTGTTCCACTGGATATCATAAGGTGAATGCACCAATTTGTAAGTCGCTCTGGATAAGAGGTCTGCTAAATGACGTAAATGTAAATGTAAATGTAAGTATGGGGCTTGCCTGTCCAAGCCACTCGGTAGTTCACCATATAAGACTCTTCTAGACCCTTCTTATTAATGCTATCTGTTGCTTTTATACATACTTGCTTTTATACATACTTGAAAGTCGTCTTAATTCTCGCTCAAAAAATCTCCTGTGGCATTTTTTTCAAACTGGCATGTTTTGTTTCTAAATGTCTGCGCAAGACTGAAGGTTTCATCGAGTTGTGAGAAAGTACTTTTGCACATACAACACACTGTGGCTGAGGAAAGGCACTACTCCCAATATAAGTGAACCCCAAATCAATGTAGTTCTCATCATATTTGTGCCTCTTCGATGGTCCAACATCCCTGTCTGTTGTTGTTGCTTTCCCGGGTAAGGGGGCAGTAGCTCTTCGGCTGCATCAGATTCACAACTGTCAGTGTCCATGCTAGCTGGGCTAACAACAAATGTAGAATTACTGATGCTAGCATTGGATGTGCTCGTGGAAGCAGAACAACTTGTGTCGTCGACAGGTCCAGGTGTAGTACTGCTGGTAGAGCTGGTATGTGTCTCTGGATGCAGGCCTTACATTTTTTAACCATTTATCAATTTTCGAGCAAACGGAATGAGCAGCAGCTACGTTTGGCTACACACAGACCATTAGTGGAATTCCCACAAGAGAGTAACGGTTAATGTGATTGGATGTTAATTATTTGACTAGGCTACCTGTATTTCACATTGTGTTGTTATTTCGCTGAACACTAGATGGTTGAATTTTATTTTTGGCAGTGAAATGAGGCTACTCAGGCGTGAAAAAAAACTTACCCAAATGTATAGCCCCGTTGGAAAATATAAATGGACTGTTTGAAAATGTGATTAAAGAAATCAAAAATATGTTTGTTTTTTTGTAAAAAAAAATTGTGAATCACCTTTTTATTTGGCGTACCCCCAACGGCATTGAGTGTTCCCCAGTTTGGGAAAACCTGGTCTAGACTAAAGTCCTGTTGAACTGAATGGAATTGTGTGATGGAGGCTGTGCAGGTGTAGGGCCATGTTACAGGGGCCAGAACTCCTGCCTGGGGACACAGCACTCCAGCATGGCTCTCGCTCTCTGGGATTAAGTCGGATCAAACGCTGTCCAAACGTTGTCCTAACCAAGCGGCGGGACCAAACCAACAGCCAACCTCTGGCCTGTAGCAGAGCACAATGGGCCTGGGAGCTTGTTGGTCTAACAGGTCTGAGGGATATGTTGGTGG
This sequence comes from Salmo trutta, assembly GCF_901001165.1. NCBI lineage: Eukaryota > Metazoa > Chordata > Actinopteri > Salmoniformes > Salmonidae > Salmo > Salmo trutta. Next base: position 24,270,365 of record NC_042961.1, on the reverse strand, counting down.
GGCCCACTCTGATGCCCAGAGGGTAGAGGCAAGGACTGTGTGTGTGGTGGTGAGAAGGGGTTTGATTCATTCCATTAAAGCCAGGGTAATCTCCGTCCGTGATCGCTGAGAACACAGAGGGAGAGAGAGACAGAGGGCCAAGGTCAAAGGAGGGGAGCTGATCACAGTGGAACAGCTCTCATGCATCACTGAGTGATGTGCATGCCTCGCATGACACAGTTAGACAGTTAGTTTCCCTCCATAGCGGGACACATCTCCTATTTCAGCCCAGCTAAACAGGTACCTGCTCTATTGCTCTCATCTTAACTCTCATCTTTCATGTAGAGCGCTTAAATTGAACCTTTATTCAAATCCATGGTGGGTGACCATGGATTTGAATAAAGGTTCAATTTGACGACACATTCTGTACCAGGAGAGCAAGGCCTTGGTACACTTAATTATCATGAAAGCATATCCATGACAACCTGACAGCTTAGAAAGCTTTTGGCTCTCCTTGCACATGTGCCTGGGTACAGTGTGTGCAAGTGCTTATTTGTGTCTGTGTGTGTGTGATTAATTAATGCACACAGGCATGTTTTGCCCAGAAACTAGAATATGCATATAATTAGTAGATTTGGATAGAAAACACTCTAAAGTTTCTAAAACTGTGTGAATGGTGTCTGTGAGTATAACAGAACTCATATGGCAAGCCAAAACCTGAGAAGATTCCATACAGGAAGTGCCCTGTCTGACAATTTGTTGTCCTTCTGTTGCATCTCTATCAAAAATACAGCATCTGTACTGTAACGTGACACTTTCTAAGGCTCCCATTGGCTCTCTAAAGCCACCAGAAAGTGTAATGGGGTGTCTGCTCTCTCTGGGCGAAGAACAGCAGGAGAATTTGTGAGTGGTCAGCCTGGGGACAGTGACACTGGAGATGCGCGTTCATGAGAATTCTCAATTTCTTTCTTTCAGCCTTTGAATGAATACAACGTCGCCCGGTTGGAATATTATCACTATTTTACGAGAAAAATAGCATAACAATTGATTTTAAACAGCGTTTGACATGCTTCTAAGTACGGTAATGGAATATTTTGAAATTTTTTGTCACGAAATGCGCTCGCCCTTCGGATAGTGACCTGAACGCACGAACAAAACGGAGCTATTTGAATATAACTATGGATTATTTGGAACCAAAACAACATTTGTTGTTGAAGTAGAAGTCCTGGGAGTGCATTCTGACGAAGAACAGCAAAGGTAATCCATAATGTAAGTTACCACTTACATTATGATTGTAGCCAATCAGAGCACACAAAAGTAACACAGGTACCGAGAGGTGGGACAGACAGCAGATTGACAAACCAGCACTGTTTCCCTGTCATCGATCACTTTGTGTCCAATCACTAGAAGATGCATATTGTTCATTCTAGCAGAAGGTTATAGGCCTACGGACTTTTCTTACTAGCAAATTGAAACTTTAAAAAATTGCGAGTTCACGCTAATAACACAGAACATCACACCACGGGGGGGGGGGGACAGGTCTAGTCGGGCGCAGCAGAGTTCCACTAGACCAGCCAATGGAATAACAATGTTACAGCAACGCTCTGGCTATTACAGGACGCAGTCAATTGAAAAAGCAACAGCACTTAGCCACCAGTCCTGCCAACTCTGAAGGAATCCAACAGGAGGAGAAGAGGAGGGAAAGGAGAGGAGAAGATGTGTGTGCAGCACCTGTAAGTCCACTTGCCTGAGAGCCCAGAGAGCAGGGGAAGTCCGTGCAGGGCTTTAACCCTGTGTTTTCCCAGGCCCAGCTCTGAATGGGAAGCGTTGTTCCCTGTGCTAGGCCGGCCCTGCTCTGCCAGGATCTTACTGGAGGATCTCTTTGAATCTGGCGGCGATGTCAGCAGCTCCTGGCCCAGCCGCCATACCGGCCTTGATGTGCCCATGGGGAGCGACAACCTGGACGCCGAAAGATCTGCCTACCTTCTACCCGTACCAGTCTGTTTGCTTTCTACGACCCCCCCCCCCCCCCCCCCAACACACACACACAGACACTGGATACTGTATATTCTCCGATTCATCGCCAGGGCCATCAACCACTGTAGCCTATTCTATGAGACCATCTCAATCTGGTTCACTTCATTGTGGACATACAGTGGATACATTATGATAAATTGATACCATATCAAAGGGATAGTGCGAGCTGTTCTGGTAACTTCCAATAGCGCTACCTTCAACTTCCTTCAAACTGCACGCAGAGACATAAAAATGGTATGCATGGCTTAATTGCCAAAATATCGCACTATCCCTTTAACCATTTGATACATTTACGAAATACACCTGCACAAGTCATAATGATGTTGATGAAGTTTGTCATAGTAACAAAGTTACAAACACCAAACACAAAGAATACAGCCACAAGCCCACAACTCATACTGACCAGAGGGGAGTCTGTCTATCAGATGTGGTCAAAACAGATGTTGAAAATCAAACTCAAGTGTGTGTATGTGTGTGTTGTTTATGTGTGTGTGTTTGTGTGTGTGCATGAGCAAATGTCTGTGAGTGTATGTGTGTTTATACAAGCTCATCTGTGTGCGTGTGTGTGGTATGAGTATACTTTATGTCTATGTGTGTGTGTGTGTGTGTGTGTGTGTATGTGTGCCTTTGTGTGTGTGTGAGGTAGCTCCGACTGTCACCCTGCCATCCAGGTATTAACACGATTTAACAGGGGCCTCGCTCAGATGATCTCAGGTCCGTCTAGGGGCGCTGGCAGCGACAGACTCTGGGAAAGCAGGAGAAAAAATGCTCTGGGGGATCCTGGACTTGCATCAGGACACACACATCCTCTGCCAGAGACCCTGCACGCACATAAATCACAAGCAGCTACTTCCAATGAGCAACCCATTATTCATGACATGTATCTGGATGGGCAGCCGCGGCCAGAGGATGTGGTCTGCAGTCTAGTTCAAACTCACTGGCCAGACAGCATTCCAAAACAATCTTTTATTGATAAATGGCCTGGAAATTTGGGCCCCTTAAAGCCAGTAGTAAGCATAGCAACAGCACTGCCGCAGAGAGTTATGTATAGAGCTGCAATTGGAGGGTTACAGTGGAGCGAACTTGAAGTTTCGCAGCAAAATTGTAGGTATCTAGCTCAGACTAATCACTAGAAATAGACTTTGATTTTGGACCTTAGAAAAGGTCCGGAGAACATCAATATATGCCTTCTTTGTAGTGCACAAAAAAAACAAAAAAACAATTGCTCAGCACTGGGCGCAAACTCGTGATGCTCGTAGCCAAACTACGCTACTCAGAACTCTTTGCCAGCGCAGTTCACAATGCTTTAGCAAGCTGTGAGAATTATTGATGATGATACTTGATGGTAATATTATTATTTTGTTGTAGCCCTTTCCTGCAATCAAATGGCCAAATCGCCATCTAGTGACCTCACGGGTGGAATGTTAATATTCCATGGAATGTGAAATGTGAATATTAATATAGTTCATAATTCATAAAAATGTATATATACACACTACCGTTCACAAGTTGGAGTCAATTAGAAATGTCCATGGTTTTGAAAGAAAAACACATTTTTTTGTCCATTAAAATATCATCAAATTGATCAGAAATACAGTGCAGACATTGTTAATGTTATAAATTACTATTGCAGCTGGAAACGGCTGATTTTTTATGGAATATATACATAGGCGTACAGAGGCCCATTATCAGCAACCATCACTCCTGTGTTCCAATTGCACGTTGTGTTGGCTAATCCAAGTTTATAATTTTAAAAGGCTAATTGATCATTAGAAAACCCTTTTGCAATTATGTTAGCACAGCTGAAAACTGTTGTACTGATTAAAGAAGCAATACAACTGGCAGTCTTTAGACTAATTGAGTATCTGGAGCAACAGCATTTGTGATTTTGATTGCAAGCTCAAAATGGCCAGAAACAAAGCACTTTCTTCTGAAACTCGTCAGTCTATTATAGTTCTGAGAAATGAAGGCTATTCCATGTGAGAAATTGCCAAGAAACTGAAGATCTCGTACAACGCTGTGTACTACTCCCATTCACAGAACAGCGCAAACTGTCTCTAACCAGAATAGAAAGAGGAGTGGGAGGCCCCGGTGCTCAACTGAGCAAGAGGACAAGTACCTTAAAGTGTCTAGAGAAACAGATGCCTCACAAGTCCTCAACTGGCAGCTTCATTAAATAGTACCCACAAAACCCCAGTCTCAATGTCAACAGTGAAGAGGCGACTCTGGGATGCTGGCCTTCTTAGCAGAGTTCCTCTGTCCAGTGTCTGTGTTCTTTTGCCCATCTTAATCTTTTCTTTGTATTGGCCAGTCTGAGATATGGCTTTTTCTTTGCAACTCTGTCTATAACACTGTAAACAGTAAGAGGGGATATTAACTGCCAAAAAACTATTCAAATTAAGACGTGATATTTCTTCCACCAGCAGCAGTCACTTTGCTAGCAAGTTGAAGTTACCTAGTGAGTCACAAATGTACGTTCAGCCTGTTAATTATTTCAGACCGATTGGACTTATCTTACTATATCAGCATGGCTTAACATAGTTTCTTTTGTTTTTGACCTCAACATTTTTGAAGGATAGTTTGATAGCTAACATGCTAACGTTAGCGCTGTTAGCTTCCTAAGCCAAGGCGCTAGCTAGCTAACCTCATGTGGATGCCTCCATCTAGTAGTTCCCAAGAACAGCAGACCGGTAAGTCAACTTTGCTTTCAAACGGCAAGTTGGTTGATATGGGGTACAGTAGGCTACAGTACAACATTACTAAATGTAGAGGCTACAATACAGTAGAGTAGGCTACAATACAGCAACAGCATCCTTCAGACTGTTCTGTTATTCGTTGGGTCTGGAAATTGTTGAATTAGCCAACATTATAGAGAGACAACACATTCATGCAGCTGTGGTGGTGTCGCATTGTCTTTATCCATACCATAGCTGATGTTATGGATTTGCCTTTTACTTGAGTGCTCTAACCTGTTTGCCAGGTCTCCCTTGATTTTAATTTTTTTTTAATTGTGTGGTTTAGTGGCAGATTTTCAAAAGAAAATAAACATATACAGTACCAGTCAAAAGTTTGGAGATACCAACTCATTCAAGCATTTTTCTTAATTTTTTTTGTCACGTCCTGACCAGTATAAGGGGTTATTTGTTATTTTAGTTTGGTCAGGACGTGGTTTATGTTCTTGTTCTCGTTTTGGTTTATGTTCTTGTTTTTGTATTCTAGGTTGTCTATGTTGTGTATTTCTTTGTTGGCCTGGTGTGGCTCTCAATCAGGAACAGCTGTACATTGTTGTTTCTGATTGAGAGTCATACTTAAGGAGCTTGTTTTTCACCTGTCCCTTTGTGGGTAGTTGTCTTTGCACTGCTGTTTGTTTAGCCTGCAAAACTGTCGTTCCTTGTTTATTGTTTTCGTGTTCACTTATAAATAAATCATGATGAGCACGCAACCCGCTGCGCCTTGGTCTAATCTCTTCGACTACCGTGACATTTTTACTATTTTCTACATTGTAGAATAATAGTGAATACATCAAAACTATGAAATAACACATGGAATCATGTAGTAACCAAAAAATAGCTTTTTGAGATTCTTCAAAGTAGCCACCCTTTGCCTTGATGACAGCTGTGCACACTCTTTGCATTCTCTCAACCAGCATGTACAAGATGGCGCCGGAGGAGGTGGCCGCCGTTTTACAGTCTCCTAACCAATTGTGCTGTTATGTGGTTTGTTTCGCGATATTTGTAAATTATTTTGTACATAATGTTTCTGCAACCGTATCTTACGGCAGAAAAGAGCTTCTGGATATCAGGACAGTGATGACTCAGCTCGAATTAGACAAAGATTTTTTCAACAACAACAACAAACATTACTCACACGATATTCTCCAAACAGCCCACAGGGCAGACATCCCAATTATTTGCAAAAGGAAGCGACGCAGATAGAACAGCACACTCCGGTAAGACGGGGGGGGGGGGGGGGGTCTGTGCATATTTGTAAACAACAGCTGGTGCACGAAATTTAAGGAAGTCTCTAGATTTTGCTCGCCTGAAGTAGAGTATATTGTGATAAATTGCAGGCCACACTACTTGCCTAGAGAGTTCTCAGCTATACTTTTCGTGGCTCTTTATTTACCACCACAAACAGATGCTGGCACTAAGACCGCACTCAGTCAGCTGTATAAGGAAATAAGCAAACAGGAAACCACTCACCCAGAGGCGGCGCTCCTAGTGGCCGGAGACTTTAAAGCAGGAAAACTTAAATGAGTTCTACCAAATCTCTATCAACATGTTAAATGTGCAACCAGAGGGAAAAAAATTCTAGATCACCTGTACTCCACACCAAGACGCGTACAAAGCTCTCCCTCGCCCTCCATTTGGTAAATCCGACCACAACTCTATCCTCCTGATTCCTGCTTACAAGCAAAAATTAAAGCAGGAAGCACCAGTGACTCGGTCTATAAAAAAATGGTCAGATGAAGCAGATGCTAAACTACAGGACTGTTTTGCTATCACAGACTGGAACATGTTCCGGGATTCTTCCGATGACATTGAGGAATACACCACATATTCACAGTCACTGGCTTTATCAATAAGTGCATTGAGGACGTCGTCCCCACAGTGACTATACGTACATACCCCAACCAGAAGCCATGGATTACAGGCAACATTCGCACTGAGCTAAAGGGTAGAGCTGCCGCTTTCAAGGTGAAGGACTCTAACCCGGAAGCTTACAAGAAATCCCGCTATGCCCTGCGATGAACCATAAAACAGGCAAAGCGTCAATACAGGGCTAAGATTGAATCATACTACACCGGCTCCGATGCTCGTCGGATGTGGCAGTGCTTGCAAACTATTACAGACTACAAAGGGAAGCACAGCCGCGAGCTGCCCAGTGACACGAGCCTACCAGACGAGCTAAATCACTTCTATGCTCGCTTTGAGGCAAGCAACACTGAGGCATGCATGAGAGCATCAGCTGTTCCGGACGACTGTGTGATCACGCTCTCCGTAGCCAACGTGAGTAAGACCTTTAAACAGGTCAACATACACAAGGCTGTGGGGCCAGACGGATTACCAGGACGTGTGCTCCGGGCATGTGCTGACCAGCTGGCAGGTGTCTTCACTGACATTTTCAACATGTCCCTGATTGAGTCTGTACATCCAACATGCTTCAAGCAGACCACCATAGTCCCTGTGCCCAAGAACACAAAGGCAACCTGCCTAAATGCCTACAGACCCTTAGCACTCACGTCCATAGCCATCGACACATTTATCCCAGAAACCCTAGACCCACTCCAATTTGCATACCGCCCTAACAGATCCACAAATGATGCAATCTCTATTGCACTCCACACTGCCCTTTCCCACCTGGACAAAAGGAACACCTATGTGAGAATGCTATTCATTGACTACAGCTCAGCGTTCAACACCATAGTACCTTCAAAGCTCATCACTAAGCTAAGGAACCTGGGACTAAACACCTCCCTCTGCAACTGGATCCTGGACTTCCTGACGGGCCGCTCCCAGGTGATGAGGGTATGTAGCAAAACATCTGCCACGCTGATCCTCAACACTGGAGCTCCCCAGGGGTGCGTGCTCAGTCCCCTCCTATACTCCCTGTTCACCCATGACTGCATGGCCAGGCACGACTCCAACACCATCAGTTTGCAGATGACACAACAGTGGTAGGCCTGATCACCGACAACGACGAGACAGCCTATAGGGAGGAGGTCAGAGACCTGGCCGGGTGGTGCCAGAATAACAACCTATCCCCCAAGACTAAGGAGATGATTGTGGACTACAGGAAAAGGAGCACCGAGCACGTCCCCATTCTCATCGACGGGGCTGTAGTGGAGCAGGTTGAGAGCTTCAAATTCCTTGGTGTCCACATCAACAACAAACTAGAATGGTCCAAACACACCAAGACAGTCGTGAAGAGGGCACGACAAGGCCTATTCCCCCTCAGGAAACTAAAAAGATTTGGCATGGGTCCTGAGATCCTCAAAAGGTTCTACAGCTGCAACATCGAGAGCATCCTGATCGGTTGCATCACTGCCTGGTGCGGCAATTGCTCGGCCTCCGACCGCAAGGCACTTCAGAGGATAGTGCGTACGGCCCAGTACATCACTGGCGCCAAGCTGCCTGCCATCCAGGACCTCTACAACAGGCGGTGTTAGAGGAAGACCCTAGCCACCCCAGTCATAGACTGTTCTCTCTACTACCGCATGGCAAGCGGTACCGGAGTGCCAAGTCTAGGACAAAAAGTATTCTCAACAGTTTTTATCCCCAAGCCATAAGACTCCTGAACAGGTAACCAAATGGTTACCCAGACTATTTGCATTGTGTGCCCCACCCCAACCCCTCTTTTACGCTGCTGCTACTCTCTGTTAATCTTATATGCATAGTCACTTTAACTATACATTCATGTACATACTACCTCAATTGGCCCGACCAACCAGTGCTCCCGCACGTTGGCTAACCGGGCTATCTGCTTTGTGTCCCACCACCCGCCAACCCCTCTTTTTACGCTACTGCTACTCTCTGTTCATCATATATGCATAGTCACTTTAACCATACCTACATGTACATACTACCTCAATAAGCCTGACTAACTGGTGTCTGTATATGTCCTTGCTACTCTTATTTTCAAATGCCTTTTTACTGTTGTTCTATTTCTTTACTGACCTACACACACACACATACCTTTTTTTCGCACTATTGGTTAGAGCCTGTAAGTAAGCATTTCACTGTAAGGTCAACACCTGTTGTATTCGGCGCACGTGACAAACTTTGATTTGATTCATGAGGAATGCTTTTCCAACAGTATTGAAGGAGTTCCCACATATGCTGAGCACTTGTTGGCTGCTTTTCCTTCACTCTGCCATCCAACTCATCCCTAACCATCTCAATTTGGTTGAGGTTGGGTGATTGTGAAGGCCAGGTCAACTGATGCAGCACTCCATCACTCTCCTTCTTGGTCAAATAGCCCTAACACCACCTGGAGGTGTATTTGGGGTCATTGTCCTGTTGAAAAACAAATTATAGTCCCTCTGCAGCGTATCGCTGCAGAATGCTGTGGTAGCCATGCTTGTTAAGTGTGCCTTGAATTCTAAGCAAAGCACCCCCACACCATCACACCACCTCCTCCATGCTTCAGGTGGGAACCACACATGCAGAGATCATCCATTTACCTACTCTGTCTCACAATGACATGGCGGTTGGATCCAAAAATCTCAAATTTGGACTCATCAGACCACAGGACAGATTTCCACCGGTCAAATGTCCATTGCTCGTGTTTCTTGGCCCAAGCAAGTCTCTTCTTATTATTGGTGTCCTTTAGTAGTGGTTTCTTTGCAGCAATTCAACCATGAAGGCCTGATTCACGCAGTCTCCTCTGAACAGTTGATGTTGAGATGTGTATTTTACTTGAACTCTGTGAAGCATTTATTTGGGCTTTATTCTGAGGTGCAGTTAACTCTAATGAACTTATCCTCTGTAGCAGAGGTAACTCTGGGTCTTCCTGTGGCGGTCCTCATGAGAGACAGTTTCATCATAGCGCTTGATGGTTTTTGCAAGTGCGCTTGAAGAAACTTTTTAAGTTCTTGAAATTTTCCGTATTGACTGACCTTCATGTCTTGAAGTAATGATGGACTGTCGTTTCTCTTTGCTTATTTGAGCTGTTCTTGACATAATATGGACTTGGTCTTTTACCAAATAGGGCTATCTTCTGTATACCACCCCTACCATGTCACAACACAACTGATTGGTTCAAATGCATTAAGAAGGAAAGAAATTCCACAAATTAACTTTCAACAAGGCACACCTGTTAATAGAAATGCATTCCAGGTGACTACCTCATGAAGCTGGTTGAGAGAATGCCAAGAGTGTGCAAAGCTGTCATCAAGGCAAAGGGTGGCTACTTTGAAGAATCTCAAATATAAAAAATATTTTGATTTGAGTAACACTTTTTTGGTTACAACTTGATTCCAAATGTATTATTTCTATCAGGAATCAAGGTAAGACCCAGATGCAGACACGTCGAATTGACAATGTTTTAATATTCCAACAGGGGCAGGCAATAGACAGGTCAAGGTGGGCAGGGGTCAGTAAACCAGAGGTGGGGCAACGGTACCAGACGGCAGGCAGGCTCAGGGGGAGGCAGAGTGGTCAGGAAGGCGGGCTATGAGTCAAGACAGGCAAGGGTCAAAACCATGAGGGCGAGAAAAGAGAGACTGGGAAAAGCAGGCGCTGAGAACAAAAACGCTGGTAGGCTTGAAGAAACAAAATTAACTGGCAACAGACAAACAGAGAACACAGGTATAAATACACAGGGGATAATGGTGAAGATGGGCGACACCTGGAAGGAGGTGGAGACAATCACAAAGACAGGTGAAACAGATCTGGGTGTGACAACTTCCCCTTGGTGCTCTGACAGAAGCCTCATCACCAACCTGTGGGAAAGAAATCATAATAATTATACCTTGACACATAATGAGTACAGCCCCACGGGCCACTATACATAACAGCAGGGCTATATGAGCTGTCACTGCTCCCAGACGGCTAGCACTCAGCGCTAACCAAAGACACGTGAATTATAGCTCATGACACATAGTTCTGTCGTTAATCACGAAGGGACAGAGATCTAAAGATTTTTGGAGTACAGTTGCAGGAGGCCTTTCAAAACATTGAAATGCCTGGATTATGTCCCACGGAGTTGCGGGACATCTTCTCTCGACAATTAGGGAAACTGACAGACATTGTTGTATGGCGAAGGGTTTTGTTTTTCATTTGACTGTAAAACATGTGATAATGGTTCTGTTTTCTAGAGTGGATGTATTTCCCACATCCATTTTATACAGCTAGTTCACTACTCTTAGAAAAAAATACTATGCATGGTGAAAATAGCTGTTTTGAATCCAGTGTGGGCTCAGATCAAATTGGGAAATTCATATTTTAACCATCTGTTCTTTGAATAAAGGAGTGATCGTGACAACTAAACTTAACAACTACAACTAAAGGTTTTCCAGCAACGTTATCTACAACTAAATCCTTATAGGATTTCCTCTTTGTGCAAAGCTTCACTACATTGCTACTCATATTGACTGTTCCGTCATACAGCATACAGACTTCCCCGTGACCAGGGCTCTAAATTAAAATGTTCCTAAAAAGGTTAGGAGCACCACATAAACTTTAGGAGCACTAGAAAATATGTTTTAATTGATTGAGATACAGCCTTTATTGGGCCTACTTGTTGTGCCCTAGAAACTAATATGTAACCCTGTAAAGACATTTGTTTATTATAAAAGCTAAAATGTTGATACAAACACCTGTCATTGAAATTACAAAGTAATTTGTGGAATATTAGGTTTCCAATAGACAGGTTGGCTGTTTAGCAACAAAACCGACGTGTGTGTGTGTGTGTGCAACTATGGGGCAAAACAGACAGGGTTGACTTAGATTGTTGACAAAATATAAATTATAGTTTGTTTCTGGTGTTTATTGAAAACATAAATACATTTGCACAATGAGCACATTTTGTCTCTCAAATAGAATTGTGATAGTTGTTGGTAAGCTAGCTAGCAAAATTTTGCCATATTAGCATAGACGTGACATTAGTCAAAACACCTCAAAACAAGACATGGCATCAAAAACAGGATAAAACTATACTAAACAAAAATATAAACGCAACATGCAAGGTGTTGGTCCAGTGTTTCATGAGCTGAAATAAAATATTGAAACGTTCCCAATAAAGCAGTGAATTGGGAGCTTTAAACAGTGTGCGGGCCTTCTTGTCTATACAAGTATTCTTTATTAGCCCAGCCCCTATGTTTTTAAGGATGTGCGTATGACCACAAACTTTTCTTCTGAAATAAAATATCCCAGAAATGTTCCATACGCACAAATGCTTATTTCTCTCAAATGTTGTGCACAAATTTGTTTACATCCCTGTTAGTGAGCATTTCTCCTTTGCCAAGATAATCCATCCACCTGACAGGTGTGGCATATCAAGAAGCTGATTAAACAGCATGAACATTACACAGGTGCACCTTGTGCTTGGGACAATGAACCGCAGACCACGTGTAGCCATGCCAGCCCAGCACCTCCACATCCAGCTTCTTCACCTGCGGGATTGTCGGAGACCAGCCACCCGGACAGCTGATGAAATTGAGAAGTATTTCTGTCTGTAATAAAGCCATTTGTGGGGAAAAACTCATTCTGATTGGCTCCCCAGTGGGTGGGCCTATGTCCTCCCAGGCCCGCCCATGGCTGCGCCCCTGCCCAGTCATGTGAAATCCATAGATTAGGGCCTAATGAATTTATTTCAATTCACTGATTTCCTTATATGAACTGTAACTCCGTAAAATTGTTGAAATTTGTTGCATGCTGCGTTTCTATTTTTGTTCAGTATAGTTGAAATGAGCCATCTACAATTCCCAACATGGCAGCTTCTTGACATTGTTGCTAGCTATCTGGCCATCTAGAATCACAACAACACATGGACTTCTGCCCCATTGAAGAGTGCGCATAGTTTTCGTGAAGTTGTCAGCTAACCCGTCCATTGAGATGCATTACATTGAAAATTGTACACTGTCTCTTTAAGGACGATGATGTGCAAATCTGTCATTCATTCATTGCTATGATCATTGATCTCCTGAAGAAGCTATCCCTTTTCCATTCTTTCTGTGCCTCAAAATGTTAGGATACTAGTAAAGTTACCAGGTTTGTAGAGACATGCTACAGAACTTTGGCAACTAGTAAGCATTTTTGGACTGGATGTGTTAATGTGTTGTTCATACATGCATAATCTATGAGCAGAATTACTGTTTTACCTCAATTCGCCATGAAATCCCCAGTTTGAAAGTGACTGTTTTCTCTGGAAGCTGTGCTGCGCCATTTTACCTACATTTTCCCCCACGTGGGCCAGCCCCCTAGCAATTCGAGTTTGAGCCAATGAGCTTCAGCCCCTCACCATTTGAGTGACAGCTAGCAAGATTCACACTCAGCAGAGCGAGAGAGAAAGCAATGATGTGGTGCACATATCTGCACATATGTGACGTAGTATGCAATTTTCAGTGACCACTTTTGGCTCATGAGCCCTCCTTTCAGAACTACTGTCTAAAAAGTATATAAAAGTACTGGAGAAGCTCTTTAACTAGTTAATGATGTAACACGGCTGATCCTATAGATGTACAGCACATCAGCAATGTTTGCTAGCTCAGTGGTTGTCAAACTTTTTGACCTGTGACCCCCAAAAAGCAGTTGTTCAAAGCTTGTATTTAGGCGTGCACAGGGCGAACACCCGTGCACAATTGCTACACAAATGTAGCCTTTTTCTCACTCATCTACACACGATACGCTATAACGACAAAGTGAAAATGTGTTTTCACAGATTTTTGCAGATGTATTGACAATGAAATGCATAAATATCTAATTTACATAAGTATTAACACCCCTTTGCTATGACACTCCAAATTCAGCTCAGGTGCATCCAATTTCCTTTTGATCATCCTTGAGATGTCACTACAACTTGATTGGAGTCCACCTGTGACCTATTCAATTGTTTGGACATGATTTAAAAAGAAGCACGCCTGACTATTTAAGGTCCCACAGTTGACAGAACGTGTCAGAGCAGAAACTATACCATGAAGTACAAGGAACTGTCCATAGATCTCCAAGATAGAATTGCGATGAGGCATATATCTGGGGAAGGGTATAAAATAATTTCTAGAGTATTGAAAGTTTCCAAGAGCACAGTGGTCTCAAAATATGGAACTACCCAGATCAGAGCTGGCTGTCCGACCAAACTGAGCAACTGGGCAAGAAGGATCTTGGTCAGGGAGGTAACCAAGAGCCCAATGACCACTCTGACAGGATTACATAGTTCCTTGGCTGAGATGTGAGAACCTGCCAGAAGGACAACAGTCTCTACAGCATTTCACCAATCTGGACTTTGTTGGAGAGTGGCAAGACGGAAGCCATTCCTGAGAAAAAAAAGCTCATGACAGCATGCCTGGAGTTTGCAAAAAAGGCACGTGAAAGACCCTGAGATCATAAGGCAAAAGATTCTATGGTCTGATGAGGCAAATATTTTACTCTTTGGCCTGAGTGCAAAGCGCTATGTCTGGAGAAAATCTGGCACAGCTCACCATTCGTCTAACACCATCCCTACTGTGAAGCATTGTGGTGGCAGCATCATGCTATGGAGATGCTTTTCAGTGGCAGTGACTGGGAGACTGGTAAGGATAGAGGGGACAATAAATGGAGACATGGAGCCAAATACAGGAAAATCCTTGATGAGAACTGAATGCAAACGACCTTAGACTGGGGCGAAGATTTACGTTCCAACAGGACAATGAACCCAAGCATACAGCCAAAGCAATGCTGGAATGGCTTTAGAACAAGAATGTGAAATTCCTTGAGTGGCCCAGCCGAAGCCCAAACTTTAATCCCATTGAACATCTGTGGAAAAACTTGAAGATTGTTGTTCACCACCGCTACCATCTAACTTAACAGAGCTTGAGAAAATCTCCAAGGAAGAATAGGAGAAAATCCCCGAATCCAGATGTGCAAAGCTGATACAGACATATGACTCAAAGCTGTAATCGCCGCCAAAGGTAGTTCTACAAAGTATTAAATACTCATGTAAATTTAATATCTGTTTTTCATTTTCAATAAGTTTGCAAGAACTTCTAGAAACACTGTCATTATGGGGTATTGTGTGTAGATGGGTGAGAGAAAAAAATGAATTTCATCCATTTTGAATTTAAGCTGTAACACAAAATGTGGAATAAGTCAAGGGGTACGAATACTTTCTGAAGGTACTGCATGTAGGTAACTTTGTTAGAAAGAATACTGTATTTCTGAAAGTAAACAAATGTCTCAATTTACCCCACTCTCCCCTACAGCGAAGCCTAGTTATTCTGGCAGATTATTTTACTACATGCACTGGTGCTCCCAAATTCAAATTCCAAGTCACACAGCAAAATAACAATGAGCATATGTGATAAAAAATGGCCGCACTTTAGAGCCCTGCCCATGACTATGTTACTTCACTATAGTATTCTCAGTGTTGTTAGGGTTAAAGATGAGTCAGAGCCGAGAAAGTGATTTATTTTCCAATGAATGACAGTTTGGTCACCCCAGGGCAGATAAAGGAGGAGATAAAGGAACAGGCCCCACCACCACGCTCAAAAGCCCTTCACCTGCTGTTCATTCCCAAGTCTCACCACTATCTCACCCTTTCACAGGTCTTTTTTCACCGAAAAAGATAGAGCTTCTGTTTGACCCCCTAGATGCACCACACTTCTCCAAAGCATCATGCCTGATCAAGTGGTAAATGTCTGTTTTCCAACTGTGCTTTCTCTTTGATGTTGTAAATGTGTCTTTGTATAAAACATTATGTGCTGCTATTTTGGCCAGGTCGCTCTTAAAAAAATAGATTTTTAATCTCAAAGAGATTAACTTCGTAAAATAAAATTCTATACCGATATGATGACGAACCAAACCCGTACATGCGCTGCTAGGCCTACATCATGCCCCATTTTGTCGTCAGACTGAGGAAGGAGATTTTGAGAGGAATTTAGCTTTGATATATGGGCGACCTTGTGAAATCAATGCGACAGAACATCATCCAACAAGTACTGTTCCAACATGATACAACTGGAAAGGGAAAACCATGCGTGCCATTTCACTGGAACACATACCTGTGTCACAAAAGATGTGCACACAAGCAACTACATGAACAACACAAACACATCCAGTGTTTCACTACAGTCCTGTTCATCATTTAGCCAACACAATCCACACCAAATATGTCAGAGAAGAAACTCAGGCCTAATTTACCCCAAGGGCACATTTGAGTTGAGCGTGGAGTGAGGAGAGAAAAAAGAAAAATCTTAGAAGAAAAAAAGAAAAAACATTCCTGGAAATGTTTGGATAGACAAGCAAGTGTGTTGTGGTGATGATGGTGTGTTTGGCATGTCTCCATCAAAACCTGTCTATGCTAAACCGACAAGCTTTCATACAATACACTGTCTCCACAAATGGAGTGTGTGTGTGTGTGTGTGAGTGTGTGACTTAGGAGAAGGCCTATATGGGTAGAGAGCAGCAGATCGGCCTACGACTCCCAGAGTACAGTACAAGAACGTGTCTTAATGGGGTTACCCTGCATTCATAATCAAGTGATTATCAAACAAAACTACATATGACTGAAAAAATCAATTTCAACACCCCCCAACTGGTAACTAGCCTACTAGTAGGAAACTTGTCTATCATCCCTGAGCTCCGACTTCTCCCACATGCTGAACTCTAACGTCACCTACTAAGGAAATTACCTCGATAACCAGGTGTTAAATTGGGCCGGGTCCCGCTGGGTCCGGGTCCTGGCACCTATGATCCAAATGAGAGCCAGATGGAGCTGAGACCCATTTCCTTTGGTTATACAAAATTTGAATTATCTCATGAAAAATTGTTGTTTGTTTTATTCACCCAACAACACAAGTAAGCAACAGCAAAATCAGACAACCCCATAGTAGAATCGTTTACCTATTCAATTGGTCAGATTATCACATTCTACTGTATGTGAGAAAATGATATTAATTTCGAGTGCCGCACAGGAAGAGAAACATGCATGCATTGCAGCCTACAACATTCTTAATGCAGTCGCGGAAAAACACATTTGAAAGCAGTTTTGATGGCCACTGTTAAAAGAAGAGGATCACAGAACTTTCTAGTGTACACTTATTTCACAAATCCCCCAAATTTGGGAACCATTTTAGAACCTGAGTTTTTAGCAGCAGCATGGTTTATGCGCACGTAGCGTGTTACTAAATGTCACACGGGTCAGGTGTAACATGGAGACCTACATTATATTCACAGTACATGATCCTTGGCTAAGTGCCAGTAGAACTTTTTGTTTTGGGGGGGACATTCAAGCCTTCAGTATGTTGCTAACTAGCAACAAGATAATGCTTAGAGTTTGATCTAGCTAAATGCAGATGGGCAACCCTCAGCCTATTTATTTATAGCCAATATTCCTCATCAGTTGGGCTACAGCAGGTGGTAATGTTTATTGTTGATTAGCACACCTCCCTGATAACATGGACCAAAAAGTTATTGGGCTCAATTCTGGTGGTGGAAATTATATTTTAGACCATCTCACAGTCATTCGCCCCCCCCAAAAAAAGTGTAGATTCATTTGTCACCTGTAGTATGCTGTGATATGTGCTTTTGTCAGCATATATTGTTTAGGCTAATATTTTAAACTCCTTGAGTCCCACCGTATCGCCGGCGTGTTTTGGACTTCTAACCCCTTTTAAACATTTGCGCTACAGACTTTGGGGTTGTACCATTGAATTTGTCTATTTATTTTGCATCCATAGATACCAGCCGTTAGTCTGTGTGATCAACTGGGGCTAAGCTGGAGTGGTTTTTGTGAGACAAGGGCAGTCAATTATATAGTTCTTAGTCATTCAATTTGGGATGAGTGTGTCTTCTCACAAAAACGTCTGTAAAGTCCCAAACGGTTTGTGCTATATTATGACCGAACTATGAAAAACTGAGGCGCTCACAAACATGTAAATGTGATCTGTCTTGCTCTATGATGCTCAGAGTAGTTAAAAGATAAAGCGATCTTCTACATAGGTCATAGGAAATCCCAGGACATAGTGTCTATAATACTGTAATAAGCTCACATAGTTGCTGTCACAAACTCCAAACTACACACAGTTGTCACTGACTAGTTGGATATTAATTTCCTACCGAGCAAACCATTTCTGTTCTCCTAAATTAATTCTTATCAGGTTTTTGCTTGGCGAACCTTATTTTTTTGTTGTTGACATTTGTCAATAAACTCATGAATGCAAGTGTTTATGTCAAATTGTTTTGTGTAGTACTTGTAGGCCTGGTTTTCCTGAAAGTAAAATACTTAAATGGGATGCTAAATATAAGCAGTGAAAAAATATGCTATTTTTTTTCTGGGGTCCTCGGGCCTGATGTTAAATTGAAAAACTCCTCCATACAGCTACAGAGCTTGTGAGAGTCTTGAGGGTACTGGTTGGGAGAAGACTTTTAATTTTTGCAGTACAAGATGGACACGTTCATCGCCTGCTGTGACCTTGTTTCCATTGATCTCATGCTAATTTCATTTAGCGTTCAAGTGTTCCTGGGAGTGCACTAAATGGACAAAGGTTAAATCCCTCGACACCGAATGTTTTTTAAATCAGCTGTGTTCTTTCCGTCTAAGAGTCAATTAAATGAAACTTGGAGTCATTTAATTTGAGATGATGTCAAATCCTGAGTGTGTGTATTGGGGTCGGGAAGAGGAGGAGGGGGAGAGGGGAGGGGAGTGGAGGGGGAGGCCAGCTGCCAAAGCTCTCTCTGCTCAGCGCTCAGTTTTCTCTACCGTAAAATCTCTCTCCTCTATCATGTGTTACTTGTCTTCATAATGGATCCTTCCACTCACACATGGTTGTCTAAATGAATTAGGTGCTACCTAAATAACAGCTTATAGCCTATTCCTAAAGAGATATCTTATCAACTTTTTAACATGTCTATTTGTTTTACACGTTCTTCCCAGCAACATTTACATTTTACCATGTTTTCTATAGTGTAATGTATACTGTAGGATGTTTTCAACATTGAATCAGTATAGGAGAACGTTCTGATAAAGTTCAGGGAGCATTCTCAAACATGCGCACACAGACAAATCGGTATAGGACAACATTCTGACATTTAAAAGAAACTGTATTCATGTCAACAGAAAGGTTGCGAATGATGCATCAATCAAATGTGTCTAAATCATTCAACTAAAGAGAGGCGTTGCCAGTCACTACCAGCCACCAAGCCTCATTGATGTACTTAACTAGAGATGGTACACCCCACTCATAGCATGGACAACAGCGCCCCCGAGTGGAACTTGATACAGGTCATTACAAGCTGGCCAGAGAAGTATACTAAATACACCATTCTAATGTAATACTGGTAAATTACCTCAACAACAGTCACTCTCACCTTGTCCAAGTTCAAATGCAGTTAATTATCAAATACCATCCCCTCTAGTGAAGTTAAACTGCAAGTCTTATTACAGCTCAATGGATTTGTGTAGAAATTCAGTCATGCTGCCTCCTATATATAATGAGGGAACTACTTCAGCTCAGTTGATGAAATACTGTGTGAGTTAGAAACACACTTTTTACATTTACAGCTAAAAACGAGTAATATATTTGCAATTTATATTAGGCCTTAGAAAAGTCCTCCCACAAAATAATGTCACAAAAACAGAATAACTAGAAAATTGCTAGGCCTACACATTGAGGTGTGCTATAAGATAACTGGTACCCGCCCCTGCCCCCCGCGCGGCTAAACGGCCCTAAACAGTTTCCCATGCATTGTCAATGGGGTTTGTAAACCAACCCGGATGTAATATAATTCTGGCCACACGTTGACTCAGTGACGCTTCTCCACGCAGGACGTGGGAGGGGGAGGTACGCACATTCTGTAAACAGGAATAGGTGCATCACCGGTCACTGAGCTGGCAAGCTAAAGTTACTCACAGAAATGTACTTTCAGCCTGTTAATTATTTATCTTACGAAGTCAGCATGGCTTCACATAGTTCATTGCGTTTTTGACCTCGAGATTGTTGCTGGATAGATACTTTCATATCTAACATGCTGGCGATGCTAGCTAATGCTAACGGCGCTAGCTAATCTCATATCTGGATGCCTCACTCTAGTTCCCGAGAGAGCAGCATACTGATAAGTCAACTTTGCTTTCAAACTTTGTAATCATCTGTAAAGTTGTTTTACATGCAACCATACAAGCTAGATAGATCAATATTTTGTTAAAAAGCCTGATGTCATTCATTGGTTGTTTCTTTGGAGCTAGCTAAGCTATCACTATCTAGCTAGGTGGATAATAATGTAATGTACAGTTGGCTACAGTAACGTTACAGTATAATATAGCCTTGTTACAACTAGTTGGTCGATATGGGGTGTAGTAGGCTAGCGTCGTTATGTTCTTTTTGACTTGGTAAAATAAGCTAATGGTTGTGTGCACTCTCACTGGATAGAATTGTGTGGTTTGGTGGCATGTTTTCTAAAGAAAATAGACATATACAGTATATAATCAGCAATTTTCAATCAGATGAGATACACAGCGAACCCATATTGAAGTTCATTCATACATGTGGACACTAATTATTGTTAATATTCCAATTCTCTAGGCCCTCCATTCCCAAACCTGAAGCCCCCTGTCCCGAGCAGGAAAGACCAGGAAAAAGTGTTTAAAAGTGCTTAAGGTACAACTTCCTATTGAGGAAATATAAGACAACTCAATGTGACATTTAGATTTAGAGTTACTGACATGAATAGAAGCATACACAAGCAATCTATCAAATGTATTTTATAAAACCCATTTTACATCAGCAATTGTCACAACGTGCTTATACAGATACCCAGCCTATAACCCCAAAGAGCAAGCAATGCAGACGTAGAAGCGCAGTGGCTAGGAAAAACTCCCCAGAAAGGCAGGAACCTTGGAAGAAGGCTCTGAAGGGTGGCCAGTCCTCTTCTGGCTGTGCTGGTGGAGATTATAAAAGAGTACAGCTATTTAGCCAGATTATGACCAGCAGTGTCAAATAATAGAGGGTTATAGAGGGTGCAATAATTCAGCACCTCAGGAGTAAATGCCAGTTGGCTCTTCATAGCGGAGCATTTAGATGTTGAGACAGTAGGTCCGGTAGAGAGAGACAGGATCAAACAGCGGGTCTGGGACAAGTTAGTACCTCGGATGAGCCTTGAGCAGGTCAGGGTTCCATAGCTGCAGACAGAAACAGCAGAGACTGGATGAGCAGCACGACTTGGTGGACTGGAGACAGGGACAGCCAGGAGTCGTCAGGCCAGGTAGTCCTGAGGCATGGTCCTAGAGCTCTTCTTTGGGTCCAGCAGTTATACAATTTTAAAAACATTACAATACATTCACAACACATTAAGTGTGTGCCCTCAGGCCACTACTCTACTACCACATATCAACAACACAAAATCCTTGTGTACAGTATGTTATTGTGTGTATGCATGTGTCTCTTCACAGTCCCCGCTGTTCCATAAGGTGTTTTTTTTGTTCTACCTGTTTTTTTTTTTATCTAATTTTGCTGCTTCCATGAGTTACTTGATGTGGAATAGAGTTCCATGTAGTCATGGCTCTGTGTACTACTGTGCGCCTCCCATAGTCTGTTCTGTTGAGGTTAGTGTGTAGTCAAGGCTTTGTCATTAAAATTATATTGTGCCTATTTTTCAGATCTGCCAACCTGCTCGGTGGGTGACAGGTAACCGTCTTTCCACCAAGCTGTTCCAGGCCTGGAGTGGCTGGCTGGAACTTCCAGAGGCTTGTAGACCTGAAGCAGTGTGATGTGGTCCGTGTAATTATCAAACACACGTATATACATTCACTCACTCTGTTTTGTTGTATAATTATAACTTAAAAAATTGTTCCTCTCTCTTTTAGATCTAAAAGATCTATTAGCTCAACCACAGTCCTCACAGCTGCAGTCGTCTGCCCCTGCACCTGCTACACCGGCCACGACAGGTGATACAGGTAATTATCACATACATGTATACACACATGCACACTGTCCCTCACTTGGGGCTCTATTCATTCAGATCCGCTTTAGCCGACATCCACATAGCGGTTGTTTTGGCGGTGTCTGAGGTGGAACTGTGTTAGAGCTGTCAAATTCACAAGCGGCTCCTGGCATTATACCTAAAGCAGACATTGCCATTGGCTGCACGGAGTCGCATTAATGGAAATCTCATGCAGCCCTGTTTACAAGTTAGAACATTGCAATTTGAGATGTAATCTACATCGCGCTTAGGCTGATAGAAATCCTCATTATTTAGTTTAATGATTTTGAATTTGAGCGTCATTATTTCTATATAACCTACACTTTCTCGTTCTGAACTTGTAACATGAGTAGGGCGGGTGTGGTTTTGTGACAGTGATTAAGATCAGCTGCTCACTGATTTGACAGATCCAACACAGTTACACCTCAGACACCACCAAAACATCAGCTATGTGGGTGTCAGCTATTGCCGGTTAACACTTGATCTGATTGAATCTAGGCCTTACACTCATTCAGTCTGTTTAGTTGTATGATTACAGTGGCTTGCGAAAGTATTCACCCCCCTTGGCATTTTTCCTGTTTTGTTGCCTTACAACCTGGAATTAAAATAGATTTTGGGCGGGGGTTGATCATTTTTGATCAATATCTCTCTCATCATCACTCAATGTCTAGGTTTACCTCCACTGTATTCACATCCTACCATACCTTTGTCTGTACATTATACCTTGAAGCTATTTTATCGCCCCCAGAAACCTGCTCCTTTTAGTCTCTTTTCCGGACGTCCTAGACGACCAATTCTCAAAGCTTTTAGCCGTACCCTTATCCTACTCCTCCTCTGTTCCTCTGGCAATGTAGAGGTGAAGGCAGGCCCTGCAGTGCCTAGCTCCACTCCTATTCCCCAGGCGCTCTCTTTTGATGACTTCTGTAACCGTAATAGCCTTGGTTTCATGCATGTTAACATTAGAAGCCTCCTCCCTAAGTTTGTTTTATTCACTGATTTAGCACACTCTGCCAACCCGGATGTCCTAGCCGTGTCTGAATCCTGGCTTAGGAAGACCACCAAAAGCTCTGAAATCTCCATCCCTAACTACAACATTTTCAGACAAGATAGAATGGCCAAAGGGGGCGGTGTTGCAATCTACTCCAGAGATAGCCTGCAGAGTTCTGTCCTACTATCCAGGTTTGAACTTCTACTTTTAAAAATCCACCTCTCTAAAAACAAGTCTCTCACCGTTACTGCCTGCTATAGACCACCCTCTGCCCCCAGCTGTGCTCTGGACACCATATGTGAACTGATTGCCCCCATCTATCATCAGAGCTCATGCTGCTAAGTGACCTAAACTGGGACATGCTTAACAACCCAGCCATCCTACAATCTAAGCTTGATGCCCTCAATCTCACACAAATTATCAATGAACCTACCAGGTACCACCCCAAAGCCGTAAACACGGGCACCCTCATAGATATCATCCTAACCAACTTGCCGTCTAAATACACCTCTGCTGTTTTCAACCAAGATCTCAGCGATCACTGCCTCATTGCCTGCATCCGTAATGGGTCAGCGGTCAAACGACCTCCACTCATCACTGTCAAACGCTCCCTGAAACACTTCAGTGAGCAGGCCTTTCTAATCGACCTGGCCCAGGTATCCTGGAAGGATATTGACCTCATCCCGTCAGTAGAGGATGCCTGGTTATTTTTTTTTAAATGCCTTCCTCACCATCTTAAATAAGCATGCCCCGTTCAAGAAATTTAGAACCAGGAACAGATATAGCCCTTGGTTCTCTCCAGACCTGACTGCCCTTAACCAACACAAAAAGATTCTGTGGCGTTCTGCATTAGCATTGAACAGCCCCCGTGTTATGCAATTTTTCAGGGAAGTTAGAAACCAATATACACAGGCAGTTAGAAAAGCCAAGGCTAGCTTTTTCAAGCAGAAATTTGCTTCCTGCAACACAAACTCAAAAAAGTTCTGGGACACTGTAAAGTCCATGGAGAATAAGAGCACCTCCTCCCAGCTGCCCACTGCACTGAGGATAGGAAACTGTCACCACTGATAAATCTACTATAATTGAGGATTTCAATAAGCATTTTTCTACGGCTGGCCATGCTTTCCACCTGGCTACCCCTAGCCCGGTCAACAGCACTGCACCCCCCACAGCAACTCGCCCAAGCCTTCCCCATTTCTCCTTCTCCCAAATCCAGTCAGCTGATGTTCTGAAAGAGCTGCAAAATCTGGACCCCTACAAATCAGCCGGGCTAGACAATCTGGACCCTTTCTAAAATGATCTGCCGTAATTGTTGCAACCCCTATTACTAGCCTGTTCAACCTCTCTTTCGTGTCATCTGAGATTCCCAAAGATTGGAAAGCAGCTGCGACCATCCCCCTCTTCAAAGGGGGAGACACTCTTGACCCAAACTGCTACAGACCTATATCTATCCTACCCTGCCTTTCTAAGGTCTTCGAAAGCCAAGTCAACAAACAGATTACCGATCATTTCGAATCCCACCGCACCTTCTCCGCTATGCAATCTGGTTTCAGAGCTGGTCATGGGTGCACCTCAGCCACGCTCAAGGTCCTAAACGATATCTTAACCGCCGTCGATAAGAAACAATACTGTGCAGCCGTATTCATTGACCTGGCCAAGGCTTTTGACTCTGTCAATTACCACATCCTCATTGGCACTCAATAGCCTTGGTTTCTCAAATGATTGCCTCGCCTGGTTCACCAACTACTTCTCTGATAGAGTTCAGTATTTCAAATCAGAGGGCATGTTGTCCAGACCTCTGGCAGTCTCTATGGGGGTGCCACAGGGTTCAATTCCTGGGCCGACTCTCTTCTCTGTATACATCAATGATGTCGCTCTTGCTGCTGGTGAGTCTCTGATCCACCTCTACGCAGACGACACCATTCTGTATACTTCTGGCCCTTCTTTGGACGCTGTGTTAACAACCCTCCAGATGAGCTTCAATGCCATACAACTCTCCTTCTGTGGCCTCCAACTGCTCTTAAATACAAGTAAAACTAAATGCATGATCTTCAACTGATCACTGCCTGCACCTGCCCACTCGTCCAGCATCACTACTCTGGACAGTTCTGACTTAGAATATGTGGATAACTACAAATACCTAGGTGTCTGGTTAGACTGTAAACTCTCCTTCCAGACTCACATCAAACATCTCCAATCCAAAGTTAAATCTAGAATTGGCTTCCTATTTCGCAACAAAGCATCCTTCACTCATGCTGCCAAACATACCCTTGTAAAACTGACCATCCTACCTATCCTCGACTTCGGCGATGTCATTTACAAAATAGCCTCCAATACCCTACTCAATAAATTGGATGCAGTCTATCACAATGCCATCCGTTTTTGTCACCAAAGCCCCATATACTACCCACCACTGCGACCTGTACGCTCTCATTGGCTGGCCCTCGCTTCATACTCGTCGCCAAACCCACTGGCTCCAGGTCATCTACAAGACCCTGCTAGGTGAAGTCTCCCCTTATCTCAGCTCGCTGGTCACCATAGCAGCACCCACCTGTAGCACGCGCTCCAGCAGGTATATCTCTCTGGTCACCCCCAAAGCCAATTCCTCCTTCGGCCACCTCTCCTTCCAGTTCTCTGCTTCCAATGACTGGAACGAACTACAAAAATCTCTGAAACTGGAAACACTTATCTCCCTCACTAGCTTTAAGCACCAGCTGTCAGAGCGGCTCACAGATTACTGCACCTGTACATAGCCCAAACAACTACCTCTTCCCCTACTGTATTTATTTATTTTGCTCCTTTGCACCCCATTATTTCTATTTCTACTTTGCACTTTCTTCCACTGCAAATCTACCATTCCAGTGTTTTACTTGCTATATTGTATTTACTTCGCCACCATGGTCTTTTTTTGCCTTTACCTCCCTTATTTCACCTCATTTGCTCACATTGTATATAGACTTATTTTTCTACTGTATTATTGACTGTATGTTTGTTTTACTCCATGTGTAACTCTGTGTTGTTGTATGTGTCGAACTGCTTTGCTTTATCTTGACCAGGTCGCAATTGTAAATGAGAACTTGTTCTCAACTTGCCTACCTGGTTAAATAAAGGTGAAATAACATTTTAAAAAATCATTTACACAACATGCTAAATATTTGTTATTGTGAAACAAACAAGAAATAACACAAAAATACCAAAACTTGAGCGTGCATAACTAATCACCCCCGCAAAGTGAATACTTTGTAGAGCCACCTTTTGCAGCAACTACAACTGCAATTCTCTTGGGATATGTCTCTTGGCACATCTAGCCACTAGGATTTTTGCCCATTCTTCAAGGCAAAACTGCTCCAGCTCCATCAAGTTGGATGGGTTCCGCTGGTGTACAGCAATCTTTAAGTCATACCACAGATTCTCACTTGGATTGAGGTCTGGGCTTTGACTTAGACATTCCAAGACATTTAAATGTTTCCCCTTAAACCACTTGAGTGTTGCTTTAGCAGTATGCTTAGGGTCATAGTCCTGCTGGAAGGTGAACCTCCGTCCCAGTCTCAAATCTCTGGAAGACTGAAACAGGTTCCCCTCAAGAATTTCTCTGTATTAAGCGCCATCCTTCAATTCTGACCAGTTTCTCAGTCCATGCCGATGAAAAACATCCCCAGGTTCTCGGGGTGATGAGAGTTGTTGGGTTTGCGCCAGACAGCATTTTCCTTGATTGCCAAAAAGCTACATTTTAGTCTCATCTGACTAGAGTACCTTCTTCCATATGTTTGGGGAGTCTCCCACATGCCTTTTGGCGAACACCAAACGTGTTTGCTTATTTTTTTCTTTAAGCAATGTTTTTTTTTCTGGCCACTCTTCCATAAAGCCTAGCTCTGTGGAGTGTACGGCTTAAAGTGGTCCTATGGACAGATACTCCAATCTCCGCTGTGGAGCTTTGCAGCTCCTTCGGGGGTTATCTTTGGTCTCTTTGTTGCCTCTCTGATTAATGCCCTTCTTGCCTGGTCCGTGAGTTTTGGTGGGCGGCCCTCTCTTGGCAGGTTTGTTTTGGTGCCATATTCTTAAAAAAATATATATCATGGATTTAATGGTGCTCAGTGGGATGTTCAAAGTTTAGGATATTTATTTATAACCCAACCCTGATCTGTACTTCTCCACTACTTTGTCCCTGACCTGTTTGGAGAGCTCCTTGGTCTTCATGGTGCCCCTTGCTTAGTGGTGTTGCAGACTCTGGGGCCTTTCGGAACAGGTGCATATATACTGAAATCATGTGACACTTAGATTGCACACAGGTGGACTTTATTTAACTAATTATATGACTTCTGAAGGTGATTGGTTGCACCAGATCTTATTTAGGGGGTGAAAAAAAAGCATGCGCCACTTTTCCGTTTTTCTTTCGTTTTTTTTAAACAGGTTATTTTTTTCATTTCACTTTACCAATTTGGACTATTTTGTTTATGTCCATCACATGAAATCCAAATAAAATCCATTTAAATTACAGGTTGTAATGCAACACAATAGAAAAAACGCCAAGGGGGATGAATACTTTTGCAAGGCACTGTATTGTCAGTTAAGAAAATTGTGCCTCTCTCTTTTAGATCTGCCACCCCAAGCAGTTCAGCTGCAGTCACAGCAGTCCTCTGCTGCACCAGTTCCTACTACACTGGCCGTGAAGGGAGAAACCTTTTTGTACGATACCCAGATGGATACAGGTCATTCAGAATTCGATTGTATATGCTCAGTCACACCAACAGATGTACACGCAGACATGTTGTTGAGCTATATACTTACTGTCACTTTGTGCATCTCTCTTTCAGATCTGCCATGCACTCCACCACTGCCCGACAGCCTCACCTAGAAGTGCATACACTGGGCCTATCAAGACTGACAAAGCAGAGATGGGTGGCTGACAAGGGAAAATAAAACAACATGCACTCACACATATTATCCACAATGTAAATAAGTTGGAATTACTTGTTTATTTAATGTTTGGTCCATTTTATTTTAGGATTGGAGATATCTACTCTTTCATATCCATTCTCAATATCTACATAATTACTCTAAATATCTATCAAATCAAAGTGTGATTGATAATATTGTAAAAGACTATGGCTTAATGTTTACAGTTTGAGGAAATTCTGTGTGCTTTTTTTTCTGAGTTGATATACATGTCTCCCTATCACACGCACACATTAGACCCAGTGTAAATACATTGTAATAACTTGTTTATTTTATGTATGCTACATTTTATTTGAGTAAAATATCTGCAATAAACTACAATCAGTTAAAGCAATGTCTTTGGTTTATTGGATATTTCTCTGAATACAATGTGTGACCAGAAGGAAGTTGGCAGACCTGCAACCCTTGTGTAGGTTGTCATCTGGAGCTGAAAAATAGGGAGGAGAGGAAGAGTGCAGTTTAAAGGTTTATCATTAATAACTGACACAATTCTATAATGAATACATATTAGAATAATAATACATAGTAGAGTGACCAATAGTTACTGTATTGTGATTGATTGTTTTATTTACTCAATCAAGTAGTGTCCCAAGGGGGGATCGAACCGTGTCTCAAAAGCAGCAGAAAAAGTCAAATAAGGTCACCAAAATGTCCGTTACGGCTATACACGACTGGCCCCCGCGATGGGAGTGTGGACAATAGCTATTTTGTTTTATGTCTTCATTTCGAAGCACGCATGGATGTGAATGTGATCATCACTCACCCAAATACCCCTGTGTACGTGCCTTGATCAGCGCAACATAAAACAGCAGGAATATATGTTAATGATAACATGTAGCTAAGAAATAGCATATAGCTAAGACATGACAAATCGTGATTAAATCGAATCAAATTGTATTGGTAACATATACGTGGTTAGCTGATGTTATTGCAAGTGTAGCGAAATGCTTGTGCTTCTAGATCCCACAGTGCAGCAATATCTAACAAGTAATATCTAGGCTACTCTACCTACATTTTTATATCTACTAGGTTTAGGCTAGAAAATATGTTAGCGAAAAAAGTCCCTACCTGATATCATCTTTGTCAGTCACTGACAGTTTAGGTAGGTACTGAGCGGCTGGTTCACGTATTCAATGTTATCTCAAGTTCAACGGCTAATACCTATCACTCTTCTGCAGCAGTAAAAATACTGCTCCAGGTGAGGCTCGAACTCACAACCTCGGCATAGCTCTACAATGTACTGTCATATAAGTACCGCGCGCTAACCGATTGCGCCACTGGAGCTCCACTATTACGGCTCAGCAATAGAGATTATGAGCAGTCTAAACCGGATGCTATCGTCTCTTTTTTTTAAATCGGTAATTATATTGTCTTTTATGTGTTACAACACAACCAGAACTATACAGCAACACCCATAGAAACCGATCAAGACCCGACTAAGCTTTAATAAATTACTGATTTGCCGAATCAGTCGTTTGCGTTGTTTGAACATAGCTAACTAGCTTGCTAACGTTAGTTCGCCTGAATTGCTCACTGGATGGATAGAGAGCTGTCCGTTGTCGAGTCTATTGTGACTAAATTGTATTTTCCTATATTGGCCGTGTGTATTTGACAGTTAATCTGGAAAGTCATATTATACTGTGTGGTTGTAGTATGAATATTCATTTCATAACAAGTTGCTAATGCTTTCTGTGAAATCCTGGCCGCTACATGGTCGTTACTAGTTACCACAGCCACAAAGTTATGGCTAAACCCCACATAGTTCTACAGTTTATGTTCCTAACCGTAACCCTGCTAACATGAATTCTAGCCCTAACCTTAAATTAAGGAACAATGTCAGCATTGCTGGTTTGGCAAAAAAAGGTAGGTGTATAAAACAGTATCTTGCAGGATTCAACAGTTGGAATTGTAAGAGTTGTTGCCCTGTCCCTTTCTCTGTGATCGTCATTCTACTTGAATCCAGAAAGAACAAAACCCTTTCATTAAATATATACATCAAAATGTGCAAAGTTAAGGACAAAGACCCAAAAGATCCATATCAAATTAAATATTTCTCTTGATCAAATAAAACAAGCACTTTTTGTGCAGTATTAATTTGCCATCCTTACAAACCACTTAATGTAAATGTACATTACTGTATTGTACATAGGCTGGTCATTTAGATTTGTACCTGTGGACTTTTGATCACCATAAAGACAATGCACAATACAGTAATTGATTGAGTACATTGACACATCAACTGGTTTGTGATGTGATGATGTGGATCAGTTGGTAGTAGAGAATGATGACTTCAACTCTTGGGTTGGGGGTTCAATTCCCATGGGGGACCAGTATGCAATGCTTGCACTCACTACTGTAAGTTGCTTTGGATAAGGGTGTCTACTAAATTGTAAAATGACTGAGTAGACTACTTCAGTTTTCACATAGAAATAAGTTGTATTTGCAAAGTATTTCAAGAAACTGGAAAATAAATATCAAGCCAGTATTTTTATATTCCACAAGTATTAACAGATTAACTGGTTTGCACAGATAATTATCAGACTGAAGTTACACATGCTGGTAAACACTCAAATACATTTAGTTTAACTTTTTTTTCCTGCAGCACCCCCACCCCAAAACTACTTCTATGTTGACTAAACATGTTCTTTCTCTTCAGGCTACCCTCTATAACATGATGCAGTTTTGCCTGTGTATAATAATCTATTTTCGCAAAGAGTTCATTGTTTTATTGTAGTATGGTTATGTTAACATTGTAAACTGAATGAAAAATACTGCTAGTCTAGACATGTATGGTAGGGCTAGTGTATTGGAGGATCACAATTCAACATGTCAACAACCGTACTTGACAACATGAATTCAGATCATTATCATCTATCCACTAACTTTAGCAATCATCTGTCTTGTATCTGGATGGATTGAATGGAAGAATCATGGATGAATAGATGGAGGGAGAGAGGGAGGGAGGAATGGAAACGTAACATATGTAACAGCCATCTTTAACATATGCTTGGGAGATAAATCTGTCACATGACCTTCCTCTCCAAGGAGGCAGTTAAGCTAAAACTAATCTGATTTCACAAATGCATGTCTAGACTGAGCTCCCAGCAGACTGTGGCTCCTGCCAAGCTCCAGGATATCGACAGAGAGGGGATGTAGTGTGGAGAGATGGAGCTCATTAACTTCTTCAGGATCGGTGGGACGGTTGAGCTAACGTAGGCTAATGCGATTAGCATGAGGTTGTAAGTAACAAGAACATTTCCCAGAACATAGACATATCTGATATTGGCAGAAAGATAAAATTCTTGTTTTTCTAACTGCACTGTCCAATTTACAGTAGCTATTACAGTGAAAGAATCCCATGCTATTGTTTGAGGGCAGTGCACAGTTTTGAACATGAAAAGTTATTAATAAACATATTAGGCACATTTGGGCAATCTTGAGACAACATTTTGAATAGAAATGCAATGGTTCATTGGATCAGTCTAAAACTTTGCACATACAATGCTGTCATCTAGTGGCCAATATATAAATTGCACCTGGGCTGGAATAATACATTATGGCCTTTCTCTTGCATTTCAAAGATGATGGTACAAAAAAATACAAAAAACGGTTGTTTTTTTCTTTGTATTATCTTTTACCAGATCTAATGTGTTATATTCTCCTACATTCCTTTCACATTTCCACAAACTTCAAAGTGTTTCCTTTCAAATGGTACCAAGAAAATGCATATCCTTGCTTCAGGGCCTGAGCTACAGGCAGTTAGATTTGGGTATGTCATTTTAGGCCAAAATTTTAAAAAGGGGGCCGATCCTTAAGAGGGAAAGGGGCCGATCCTTAACAAATTGATGGGAAAGGAAAATGTGAGAAACTGCTCTTTAGTCCACCTGGGGCTTGATTAGAGAGTGTGAAGATGATGATGACGATGATGTCATATTGCCCTGCTCTTCCCATGACAGACCCTTCTCTATTGGCCACGAGAGACTGGGGGGATGAGAAGAGAAACTGATTTGTGGATATGCAACTGGTATGTGTCTTCCCCGCGCATGAATGACCCGATCACCATTTTTCAGCTACTTAGCCGTTAATGCTACTTTGCTCACATTTTTCTCTCTCTTTCTACCTCTCACCCTTTCCTCCTCCCTCAGGAGAGGTCTTCTATGACTTTAGCCAAGATTCCCTCTGTCTACAGGAGAGTCTGATCATTCGTGGACACAGCCAGTGAGTCAGTTTTCTTTAGAATACAGGAATTAGCTAGTGTATGAGAAAGTAAAAGAGAGAAATAATCAAGTATATTGTTTATTTCTTAGTTAACAGTGGAGGTGGGCTGTGGGGGTTGCCCTATTCATCTTACAGAGCCCTGACCTCTGATGTCATCACCCTGGTTGTGTGTCGTCAATCTAGACCCAGACAGTAAGAGCTGATAGTAGTAAGTCCTATGCACCTTTTAGATCAAATCAAAATCAAATCAAATTGTATTTGTCACATGCTTCAAAAACAACAGGTGTATACTAACAGTGTAATGCTTACTTAAGGGCCATTCACAACAATGCAGAGAGAAAAATTGAAACATAACACAAATAAATACACAATGAGTAAAGATAACTTGGCTATATACACAGGGTACCAGTACAGAGTCGATGTGCAGGGATACAAGGTAATTGAGGTAGATATGTACAGATAGGTAAGGGTAAAGCGACTAGGCAACAGGATAGATAATGAGAAGTAGCAGCAGCGTATGTGATGAGTCAAAAGAGTTAGTGCAAAAGGGGGTCAATGCAGATAGTCCTGGTAGCTATTTGCTTAACTATTTAGCAGTCTTATGGCTTGGGGGAAGATGCCGTTCAGAGTTCCAGACTTGGTGCATCAGTACTGCTTGTCGTAAAGTAGCAGAGAGAACAGTCTATGGGTGGCGTGAGTCTTTGACAATTATAAGGGCCTTCCTCTGACACCGCCTGGTATACCAGTCCTGGATGGCAGGGACCTTGGCTCCAGTGATGTACTGGACCGTACACACTATCCTCTGTAGCGTCGTGCGGTTGGATGCCAAGCAGTTGCCATACCAAGTGGGGATGCAGCCAGTCAAGATGCTCTCAATGGTGCAGCTGTAGACCTTTTTGAGTATCTGAGGGCCCATGACAAATCTTTTCAGCCTCCTGAGGGGGAAGAGGCGTTGTCGTGCCTTTTTCACAACTGTTTTGGTGTGTGTGGACCATGCTAATTCCTTAGCGATGTAGACACAGAGGAACTCTCGACCCGGTCCACTACAGCCCCGTCAATGTGAATGGGGGTGTGCTCGGCCCTCTGTTTACTGTAGTCCACGATCAGCTCCTTTGTCTTGCTGATGTTGCGATAAGTGGTAAGTGGTAAAAGAAGGGGATTTTAAGGTGATGAACTCAGCCAATAAAACAGTAGGCTATTGGTTCAAACATAGAGTACAGTCTATTTAAAATGTTTATTAAAACATAAAAAAACATGCAACTCATTTAACTGTACCTTTTATAATATACATTGCTTATTCATGTACCTTCTATCAGACTGCAGAGACTGCAGTGCTAATTTGAATGTGATTCCTGCTTCCCTCCTACTCATTAACATGTGCACCCCTCGTCCCCTCATCACTTTACTCCATCACTTTACTGACAAGTGTTTCCGCTTTGGTTTTATATGACCGCCCACACCGCTGTCACTAGTTTTCTTATTGTGGGAATGTAAGCAACCTTTCACCTTTCACACCGGACTCCTCCCCTCGTTATCCCACTTCTGTATTTTGGACTCTCAGTCTCTCTGAAACCCCCCCAGAAAACACACAGAACTAAGTGATTCAATACACAAAGAGTTATTTTTTTCAGTTACAATTTTCACATCACTTTGCAATAATGAGTGGGAAACCACTTCTTGTGAACGTAGACAAATGGATTGCAGAGAATGGAAAAGGCCTTTCTACCACCGGTGTGCAACAAACTCATGTGAGTAGCAGCCTGGGCTAGTTTCGTTTATGGACATAGTTATAGTTTCAGTTTTAGTTGCACGCTGTGGTGTCACTAGATTAAACAAACTATAACTTCTAAAGTCTTCATATAAAGTGTTCATAAGCACAGCATAGCTGCTTCACAAATCATCTATAAGATGTATATAAAGCATCTGTTGTTATTTTAAAATGGGACCATGCTGTTATCATGTTGAGCTGTACAAAAAAGTACTGTTTACCCCCCCTGACTATCTTTAGTAGTCAAATAGTAATGATTCATGCTACACTGGCAAAGATTGACAAAGGTAATGAATGTGAGCAAAGTGAATGCTTTCATATTTCCTTTCTCCGCTGGGCATTTTTGTCAGCTGAACGTCATGTTTGTTGGAGGTCCCAACACCAGAAATGATTAGCATGTAGAGGAAAGGGAGGAGGTAAGAGAAAAGGCCAGCATTCACCTATGACATTGACCAAATACTGTGGCAAAGGATTGAGGGATGTTCTTGATTTTTGTGTGCCCATTGGCTAAACTTCTGACTTGAGTTGATGTAAGAAGGTTAGGCACGTGGGTCTGGAAAGATACTACTGTGGCTGACTGATTGCTAACTAACTAGCGTGGTAATGTCCTTGCATCAGTTGCTTACTTTCAGATAGGGACATTGCACAGGAATGATATCTCAAGCACTTGCAGACAATGGGCATTCAAACGACAAAGAGATATTATGTATGCGATATAAGACTTATAAGACTTATTTGTGCTATGTAAAGACTTTATACAATGAGTGTACAAAACATTAGGAACATCTTCCTAATATTGACTTAGAATAGCCTCAATTCATTGGGGTATGGACTACAAGGTGTCAAAAGCATTCCACAGGGATGCTGGCTGTTGACCCCAATTCTTCTCATAGTTGTGTCAAGTTGGCTGGATGTCCTTTGGGTGCTGAACCATTCTTGATACACACGTGAAACTGTTGAGTGTGAAAAACCCAGCAGCGTTGCAGTTCTTGACACACTCAAACCGATGCGCCTGGCACCTTCTACCATAACCCGTTCAAAGGCACTTAAATCTTTTGTCTAGTCCATTCACCCTCTGAATGGCACACATACACAATCCATGTCTCAACTGTTTCAATGCTTAAAAATCCTTCTATAACCCGTCTCCTCCCCTTCATCTACTCTGATTTGAAGTGGATTTAACAGGTAACATCAATAAGGGATCATAGCTTTCACCTGGATTCACCTGGTCAGTCTATGTTATGGAAAGAGCAGGTGTTCTTAATGTTTTGTCTACTCAGTGTATTTACAAAGCAGAGAGGATTGTACTTGCATTTTCAAGACCATCATCTAGCCACTGGAGGTCAGCATAATCACATTCATAGCTTAGTGAGCACTTGAATGTGATGCGAAGCCGAAGATATCCTCCATATGATGTATCTGTGTTTTTTCTAGTCTGTTGTCATTGCCTTTCACTGTCATGTCCTCTTCCTGTATTGTTTTGTGCAGCTCTACTAGGCGAAAGGGGACATATGTCTGAAGGTGGTAGAGAATTATAAACATAAATGTAACTTGGCAAGTCAGTTAAGAACAGATTCTTATTTACAATGACAGCCTACTCCGGCCAAATCTAGAAAACGCTGGGCCAATTGTGTGGGACTCCCAATCACAGCCGGATGTGATACAGCCAGGATTCAAACCAGGGAGTTTAGTGACACCTCTTGCACTGAGATGCAGTGCATTAGACCGCTGCACCACTCAGGAGCTTGTGCATATCCACAAGGCACCGTTTGAGAGAAACAACATTTATTTCAAGCTTCTCTTGCCAAGCCTACTGTTTAACATAAGTGATCGTGCCATAAAAACTATGCAGATTTTTTTAGGTTTGCATTTGTGTCACACACACCCCATGTTCTCCTGTGTCCATATCTGGTCCTCAGACATTTCTGCTCCCAGCTCGGATCCCCCACTCCCCCCAGAGACTGTGGGGCTGGTGTTGGAGAGAAGGAGGCTTCATTCAAAGACAGACTGTTTAAGGTTCCAGCATGTCTTCTTCTTACACACATCACACCTCACATCCCCTTGACCCCCTACGAGAGAGATAGAGAGAGAGAGAGAGAGAGTGTAGTAAATCATGCCTCTTCGTGGTTTCAGGTACTGTGTGGATGACACCACAGACATTTTGAGAGGGGTTTACTGTGAAAACCTGAGGACCCAGCTGGTGCCAGTGATTCAAAAGTGAGACGCATGTCATTGATTTTAGTCCGGCATTAAACAGAACACTTTTTTTTGTGAACATTAGCGCTCAGCAGGGAATACTCAGCGGATGATGTGGTTCGCAGTTTTTTTTTTGCGTCAGAGCAGCACAGATCAGGCAAGTTAAACCCAGGTGACTCCCCCTCTAACAAAGTGACAAAGGGAAAGGTGGGCTTCAATAGGTGTTGCACACTACTTTTATTTTTGTGTGGTTTTACATCTGGTTTGTGGATATTTTGCTGTGCAAGTGTATCCCACTACACGAGAACCCTGTTGGCCCATGTGCTATCATTTTCTGTCTGTCTAGAGGAGGACTTCAGACAGCCTCAGACAGCCTTCCACTTCAGAGACTGAGTGGAAAAACAGCGTCCCTCCCTGGTCCAGCTGACACCCCATCTACATGTTCGGGGGCCCAGTTTGAGACGGAGGTGACCCTGGAATATCCCAATGATGACTTAGCTATTTGTTGACCTTTTACGTTCATGGAAACCTTTCAAAGCGACCAACAACCAGTCTAGACTGAGCTCCCCACTGATTTAAACTCATGACTTGCTAATATTGAAAGTTACAGTAAGTTGCTCACTAGTGTAGTAGGAGGGAAGTGAGCTATAAGTCTGGTTTACCAGACTAGTGAGTGTAAAGATGATGATGATGGTGGTGCTGATGTTACTTGTACTACTCTTTGACAGACCATGCTGTATGGGCTCGGGCAGTCAGAGGTTTGTAAACGAGTAACTGATGTCTGGTTATGGCAGCAGGTACAGTATCACTAATCTATTCGAGAATTTGCACTTCTGTCACGTCATCATGCCTTCACTATTTATTTAAATGTGCGGTATTTCTCTCTTCATTTCACTCACTCTGCTCCCATCTGTCTATTTGCACTTTCTCTCTCACCCTCTCTTCCTCTCTCAGGAGGGATTCCCCCCCCCCCCCCCCCCCCCCCCCCATGTGACTCTGGATGGCCAAGAGTTCCCTCAGTCCACAGGAGACAGTCTACTCATTCCGGGACATAGCCAGTGAGGGGGATGATGACTGTGGCAATAAGAAAAGGAAACGGAAGATAGAGTGGATATGTGCACGTTTGTGAATTGCCCCAATAAATAATGGCTTTAGAGAAAGAATGTTGAATTCAAGTAACACAAGAAGAAAGAGGCTGTCACTCATACAGTAGATGCTATTATTTTGTGGTGTTGCTAGAGGAATCTGTTTGAATATCTGTTTGTATGATTCCGATGCGGCCGGTACCAGTGGAGGGGAGAATGTCCCTG
Source organism: Salmo trutta (assembly GCF_901001165.1). Taxonomy (NCBI): domain Eukaryota; kingdom Metazoa; phylum Chordata; class Actinopteri; order Salmoniformes; family Salmonidae; genus Salmo; species Salmo trutta. The sequence goes on along the minus strand of NC_042961.1, from coordinate 24,233,303 downwards.
TTTTGTCACTCAAAACCCAGGGAGGAAATGCGCATGACCTCTGACGAGCCCACTCTCTGCTGTGACGCACAAGGAAAAAGAAGGGTCAGCGAAAGAGATTGCATGTTCTTTTGCTACAGAGAGCATGATTGTAACCCTGAGTCATAAATTATGTTAAAGATTAACACTCTGTAATGCACTCAAAGATAAGATTTGGGTAGGCATTGAGTAAAACAGGAAGTCAAAATAACTGTAATAGACCATCTTGACAAATAAACATGATTAACGCAACAATATATTTTCATGCTTTCGGAATTAAACCATTTCATGAACACCTAAATCATTGTTGATATGTATTCAAACTGAATTGTACATTTGTACAATTTGTACAAGTGTTCATAAATAAATGCAAATATGGTATGTGATCTCTTATTTGTTAACACACCAAATGGTTTCGTTAGCACTTCCCAGCAGTCAGGATGGTTGAATGAGGAAGTTCACACGTAATACTTCCCTTCATGTAAACAACCCACTGAAGCATAACTTTTATCTTCCATTGATGCAATGCTGCATTAGATTCATTTAACAACATACATTTAACCAAGTTAAACCCAGAGTTCAGAATAACTCCTTTAATTTCTCTGTAGTCCAAACCTGATGTATGTAAGATAGCAGAACAAAATAGAAATCAGCAATTCACTAAACGTTCGTCTAGATATTCGATGGACCTACTAATTAAAAACCTTTTTGTTAATACGAAGCCTTTGATCCTTAGGATGTTTGAACAGTACTTCGGTTGTTCAACTGAATGTGGTGTGTGGGTTTGTGACAGTGGCCCTACAGTAGATTCTCTTCCCAGCACAGTGTACTGCCCACAGAGCAGATGACTGATACATTCTGTCATGTTCCAGCTTGCCTCATTTGACGCTTGATAGTGCACTTGTTATTCGCTGCCATGGCAACCGACTAGTGATCTCTCAGTAAGAATGCTTGCCGGTATTACCGTGTTGACAGTTTATTACCATGCTTACTTAAAACGATGGAATTAAGGGTTTGTGAAGACACTGTCAATGACATGGTGGTGTGTTTCTATTTATAAACTGGGTGGTTCAGGTCCTGAATGCTGATTGGCTGACAGCTGTGGTATATCAGACTGTGTACCACGGGTATGACAAAACATTTATTTTTAATGCTCTAATTACATTGTTAACCAGTTTATAATAGCAATAAGGCACCTCGGGGGTTTGTGATATATGGCCAATATGCATACCACGGCTAAGGGCTGTGCTTAAGAACGGCCATATATCCTGTTCTGAACATTTGAGATTTACTATGCAATCGGATATACGTCAAATCAGTTTTTTTGATCTTCTGATCTTTACAGGAAACCTACTGATCGTAACAGTTTGTTGAGGGCTGATAGTTGTCACCCACTTCCCTTGAAAAATAGTTGCCCTACAGCCAATTCTGTCCAATCAAAAGAATTTGTATAAAACAATCAGATTTCGACAGAAATATGGCTGAGACGCAGGATAAGTTCAAGGAGAGGGGGTACAACAATGATCAGATTAATATTGCCATTGAGAAAATTCAAAACAAAACGAGACATGACCTTTTTCAAGGTCAGTCTCGCAAAAAGACGCATTCTTGCGTTCTCACTACCCGCTATTCAAAGTGCTCTGAAGAAATTAAAGGAATCGTTCACAAACATTGGCACATTCTGAAATATGATGATAGTCTCGGTAATGTGTTTTCTGACCTTCCCCTGGTCGTATTCTCGCGGGGCAGAAATCTCAGAGACCAATTGGTACACTCTGATTTACCACCCCAAGATATTCCTGAACAACGTCTATTTGCGCCCATACTGGATGGAAATTACAAGTGTAATGGCTGTGCTCAATGCAATGGCACTTATAAATGTAGATCCTTCAAACACCCCCAAACAGGGAAATCTATCCCAATTAAAGGTGTTATTACGTGTTCCACTAAGGCAGTTATTTATCTTATAACTTGTCCTTGTGGTAAAAATTATGTGGGTAAAACAAAGCGTGAATTAAAAGTACGTATCTCAGAGCATCGTAGCACCATTAGGTGCAAAAACTTGACTTACCCAGTTGCGGCCCACTTTTTGGAAGCAAACCATTCGATTTCGTCTCTGCGTTATATTGGCATCGAACATGTCACCCTCCCGAGGAGAGGGGGTGACCTTGATAATTTATTGTTAAAACGAGAGGCAGCCTGGATCTTTAATTTAAAGACCCTTGCTCCCTTCGGTCTCAACATAAGACTTTGATCTGAAGCCATTCTTGTGATTATTGTGATTTTGCCATTGTAATTGTTTGTTAGATACATTTTAGACTACAAATGCTATGATCGTATGCTATCCATTTGTTTGTCTTTTTGTATGTTCTTTGTATGCCATTTTTTTAAATATTTGAGTTAACCAATGATATTAGGCCACACTTGGCCATGATTACAAACACCTGTGTGTCTCTTGACACTATATAAATGACTCATCTCACAGTGTTTGTGATGATACCCTGATGAAGACAGCTTTGCTGTCGAAACGTTGGTTATTACATTTTTGCATCTGAGCTCTTAGAGTGTGCGGCTTTCCCTTATTTTCTAAGAACGGCCATATACCACACCCCCTCGGGCCTTATTGCTTAAGTATGCTGTGTATATAATAGGACGTAGGTGAGACTGTATGACTTGGTAATCCTCTATAAAGAGTCATCAGTTAGTCAGTCGTACTCTCAGAGTTTTTCTGATGACATGCTGCTCTGCTATTAGTGAGGCCAGGGCCCAGGGCAGGGCGTACTCCAGAGTCACCAGCCCTGCCAGGTTATAGCTAAACCCAGAGTAGTCCCATGGACAGGCTCCTAGAAACCTCAGCACCACGCCCCAGCTAAACTCCCACAGGTAGATGAACAGGGTATAGACCAGCATGCGCAGGAGCAGGGGGCAGCGTTGGGCTAACAGCCTGCCACGCAGGCCCTCTATGAGGAAGATGGCCAAGGCGTACATGGGGAGGGCCCAAAGACTGGTGTGTCCTGCCAGCCTCCTGTCCTTGGTCTCCCACCAGTCCCATACAGCGGTGAAGCCCACCTCACACAGGCAGCCGTGCAGGGCGTAGACATAGAGGCGGGCCAGAGGGGACAGGGGACGATGGGTCACCCGCTCTGGTGGCTCTGGTGGGGCCTCCTCGTCATCACCAGCCTCTGTCACAGGAAGAGAAGATCAAGACTTGTCGCACGCCATAAAGTATTTCTCACCTGTCCAGACAGTACAGTCGATGACGAGTGATGAGTGCACAGCGTCACACATAAAGTTACAGTATTATGCAACACAGAGCAGTTATTCAGTCTCACAAAATACTTGCTCCACATATCTGCATGCTCTGGTTTAATGCACATAGCCATAGACCCATGCCAGTGCATATCAGGAGACAACTCTACTGGAATGGAATGGTTTGAGATGGTTCACTCTGTATGTTTCCATGTTCAGTTACAGCTCTGTGATACCTACAGTATGATAACTATTTAGTTATGCAATATTAGAAATGTCATTTTGACAGCAGGTTCACCAGGCAAATGCACAAAACTCAGTTGTCAGATCGAGAAAGACAATCATTTCCACTAGTTACAGCATCAACTTGTGTGTAACCCTTACACCCAGTATGACCCTTACACCTAGTGTGACCCTTACACCCAGTGTGACCCTTACACCCAGTGTGACCCTTACACCCAGTGTGACCCTTACACCCAGTGTAACCCTTACACCCAGTGTGACCCTTACACCCAGTGTGACCCTTACACCCAGTGTGACCCTTACACCCAGTGTGACCCTTACACCCAGTAAAGTTTGCTCTTTACTAAATGGTTTTAAGAATACAAATATTATACCACTAAAATGATATAGTGATACATAATACATATATGCTTATTACTGTATTTGTAGCTCCACCCATGAATGATCCTGCAAACCCAGCCATGTGGTGGGCTACTGAGATAAGGGAAGCTATTTTGATGAACTTTCTCACTTGGTACAGTCAGCTAAAGAAGAAGAAAACCACCACTGAAGATGCTATGATGAGTGTGAATGTTTAAGAGAATTTTTCTTCCCTGGTTTGCATTCGTCCTTTTGCAGGTTTTACTATATCATTGAGTCCATCTTAGACAAATTTTCTCATCGGCTTTCATACGCCTCCCCTATGTCAAAATGTTTTGTTACTTCCCTTATGCACTATGTTTTTCCGGGAGCTAACTACACCACAGGTCAATATAGTCTACAAGTCTGTCTAATAATAGCGAAGACTATGAATAGCGAAAACTATGAAATAACACATGGAATCATGTAGTAAAAAAAAACGTAAAACAAATCAAAATAGATTTGAGATTCTTCAAGGTAGCCAGCCACCCTTTGCCTTGATGACAGCTTTGCACACTCTTGGCATTCTTTCAACCAGCTTCATGAGACCTGGAATGCATTTCAATTAACAGGTGTGCCTTATTAAAAGTGAATTAGTGGAATTTCTTTCCTTCTTAATGCATTTGAGCCAATCAGTTGTGTTGTGACATGGTAGGGGTGGTATACAGAAGATAGCTCTATTTGGTAAAAGACCAAGTCCATATTATGTCAAGAACAGCTCAAATAAGCAAAGAGAAATGACAGTCCATCATTACTTTAAGACATGAAGGTCAGTCAATCCGGAAAATTTCAAGAACTTGGAAAGTTTCTTAAAATGCAGTCGCAGAAAACAAGCGCTATGATGAAACTGGCTCTCATGAGGACCTCCACTGGAAAGGAAGACCCAATTACCTCTGCTGCAGAGGATAAGTTCATGAAAGTTACCAGCATCAGAATTTGCAGCCCAAATAAATGCTTCACAGAGTTAAAGTAACAGACACATCTTAAAATCAACTGTTCAGAGGAGACTGTGTGAATCAGGCCTTGATGGTCGAATTGTTGCAAAGAAACCACTACTAAAGAGCACCAAAAGAAGAAGAGACTTGATTGGGCCAAGAAACACAAGAAATGGTGGAAATCTGTCCTTTGGTCTGATCAGTCCAAATTTGCAATTTTTGGTTCCAACCGCCGTGTCATTGTGAGACGCAGAGTAGGTGAACGGATGATCTTCGCATGTGTGGTTCACACGTGAAGCATGGAGGAGGAGGTGTTATGGTGTGGGGGTGCTTTGCTGGTGACATTGTCTGTGATTTATTTAGAATTCAAGGCACACTTAACCAGCATGGCTACCACAGCATTCTGCAGCAATACGCCATCTCATCTGGTTTGCGCTCAGTAGGACTATCATTTGTTTTTCAACAGAACAATGACCCAACACACCTCCAGGCTGTGTAAAGGCTATTTGACCAAGAAGGAGAGTGATGGAGTGCTGCATCAGATGACCTGGCCTCCACAGTCACCTGACCTCAACTCAATTCAGATGGTTTGGGATGAGTTGGACCGCAGAGTGAAGGAAAAGCAGCCAACAATTGCTCAGCATATGTGGAATCTCCTTCAAGACTGTTGGAAAAGCGTTCCAGGTGAAGCTGGTTGAGAGAATGCCAAGAGTGTGCAAAGTTGTCATCAAGGCAAAGGGTGGCTACTTTGAAGAATCTCAAATATAAAATATATTTACATTTATTTAACACTTTTTTGGTTACATATGTGTTATTTCATAGTTTTGATGTGTTATTTCATAGTTTTCACTATTATTCTGCAATGTAGAAAAGAGTAAAAAATAAAGAAAAACCCTTTAATGAGTAGGTGTGTCCAAACTTTTGACTAGTACTGTATGCTCCCAGCAGGCCCAGCTAAAAAAGGAAAGCTTAAATTGCTCTGCTTCCTCTCTGCAAACGTACGCTTTAATATAGCCTGTATTTGTAATTTCACTTTTTAAATGTATTACCTTTCATGTGTGGCATAAACACAAACAGTCACAATGTTTTAATCTGATTAGGCTAATTCAACAGTCTCCTGTGGGCTACCTGAGCACATTCGTCCAAAATATAATTCCAGCATCCAAACTGTGCAGCTGCTATTTGATGAATGGAAAGAGACATCTGTTACAAAACACCAAAAAGTGTAATGACATTCAGAGATTGTCAAGCCAAGCCTTCGATACTGGGTAGGCCTACAAAGTAGGAAGGGATGTAGACCTTATATTCTGTTTGTCGAGATTGACAAGTCTATTTGATTGTGGTGTTGAAAACGCAAACCATGATGTTGAAGCGCCCAAAGTCGATATGCTTGGCTTATTGGTTCTGTGGTGCATTGGCACAGAAACCTGTTGGTGGAAAATGAATTGCATATATTTGATATAATTATAAATATTGCATCAACATTTTGAAAACCGGATTCCTACCAAGCTGATCATTGTCTGCAGCCGGCTCTGATCGTAGCGTAATGAAACAGGTAGGGAGAGTTAACTTGTCGGTGGTGGTCTGCGAACCCTCAACCTTCTGGCCCGTAGCCCTGCATGGCATCGGCTGTGCCACAAAAGCATGCTGAAGTGGGAAAGACGATATCCACGTTTAAAAACACAGGGTCGCTACAGTTATCGTTATTTGTGGTCGTAAACATTGTTTTGGGTTAATTCTATAAGTATAAGGGGGAGGGTGTGCATTTTTACCAAGGTAAAGACAATTTCAGGTTGGATATTCAATGGATATTTACCTGTAGTTTTCCTTACGACCACCAACAGCAGTTAGGGACCGTCAACATAGTGACCGTCAACATAGTGACAAATCGCATTTTTCAAATTTCAATAGCTCTTTAACCATTACACCTAAAGCTTTCAAAACTGGTTGTAGCTAACCCGATGGCATAGACACACATTGCAGACACATTGTTTTCTCTTTGATTTACATCTCACACTATTTAAAATGATTTATTTACATTTTTGAATTTCAATAGCTCCTTGGTCATGTGACCTACTGACTTCAAACAAGGTTCAGAATGTCCACTGACTACCCTACTATATTGCACACCCTTTAGTTTGTCCATTTTCATCTCACATGATTTTACATGAATTTTTCAAAATGTACAATTTCAATAGCTCCTTGGTCATGTGACCTAATGACTTCAAACAAGGTTCAGAATGTCCACTCAGTGGGCCTACACATTGCACACCCTTAAGTTTGTCCATTTTCATCTCACAAGATTTTACATTAATTTTTCAAAATGTACATTTCAATAGCTCCTTGGTCATGTGACCTACTGACTTCAAACAAGGTTCAGAATGTCCACTCAGTGGGCCTACACATTGCACACCCTTTAGTTTGTCTACTTTCATCTCATGCTATTAGATTTAAATCTGTAAGCTTTGCAGGCGTTCATTTTACATGGGTGTTCAACATTTTTTGGGGAAGTTAACAAATGTTCCAGCCTCGCAATAACTATCTTTCACATGGACACTGAGAAGATCCTCAAATGGCTGTATGTGGTATGGATCAAGGACAGGAGAGGTGTTCGAACAGAGGTGCTTAAAGGAAGGCGCACAGGTAGGCCTCATGAAAAACAATGTTTCATATGCATACGCAGTTTACATAACCTGATAATGACTTGATATTGGAGTGCATTCACAACAAGCAACCTGCAGACAACTTACAAAATGCTATAATGCATTTGAAGGTTCCTTTTTCTGATGAAAATAGTTATTTCATGCATGGCCTACTATTTCTAACTGGGAAAATAAATTCCTATGTTTTTTGTGTAACACCAAAATGTATAACATTCACACCACTACACGTTGAAACTACAGTTATTTTCCTGTGAAGTGATCAACTTACATTTCGCTAGCTTTTTGTGTTTCTGAGGGACTTAAAGGTATCGACGTAGGGATTAATTCAACTTTTAATGTCATTACAGAAAACATACAGCAGCAACAAAATGATATAGTTAACAACACATTAGAAACGGAGCGTGTCGTGAAACTGGCAAATAAAGATGGCAATGGAAAGGGAAATATTGATGATGGCCAGAAATTCAGTCAACACCATCTAGATCCTTACTCCAGAGACAGAGGGACAGAAGGTGAGGCAGAGACTCTAGAGGGCAAGAAAGATGACAAACAATCACAAAGTGACAATGTGTTTTTTTTTCTTCTTCAAATGTTCAAGGATTGTGATAGTTTGTTTTCAGTTCATGTTTAAGAGGACAATAACTCTTCTAAATGTGTTTCATTTGCATATTGCGGGTCACAGCTCTGTGGCGAAGAAACAATTGCGAGGTGGTGGTTGCTGTTGTGAGGTCTACAGACAAAAAGTCCTCTTTCCTTCTCCATCATTCAGTTTAAAACTCTGCAGCCCCACAAATGCTTGTGGGTGAGGTAATAAATACTAGTCATAACATGACTAAGCATTTTTTTAATCACAATTCTAAACATATTGTGTAAAAAACTTCATACAGTATGAGGGATGAACATTGAAAAAAATTAGATGTGCACCTAACCAAGTATAAGGACATGTAATATCATTATGTAGTTAACTGGAATTGGAGCTGAATGTTTCTGATGACGTACACTTGAATATTTATGGCCCTCATTTTTCATGACACTGTGAAAAACTCTCTTGGCTGCTGGCTCTGTCACTTTCAGACATGCGCAGAGCAGACTGAAAGGGGAAGGGTAGCTCTTGACTTGAACCACAGGGATTCTCTGTAAAGAGAGAGTAAACCAAAAGGCACAGACACACCCCTTGACTTTCGATTGGCACCCTTGACCTGTGTATTCTCTCCTGATTGGCTCTGTGGTGCTTAGTCAATGGGAACTCTGTTGCTGGCCCCATCATAAAGTTTTTACACAGTCTGACAATCTGACTAAAGTGCCAGAGGTATGAGGAGAGACATCCTCCGTTGTATTTATGGGAACAAATATTTTCTATCGCTTTGGATCCTATTCTTGGACAGGTAGAAGACACACTGCATCAATGCAAAACTTTTTTTTTTACTAATTACAGTCCATGAGTAACCTGAACCTTGTGGGTCTGTGGATGTTTGGGCCAATAAAGTGCCAACTCAGATCTACCACTGACTAGTCTCTCATGCCCCTATGAATGGGAATATAGGCCAATAGTTTTTCATCTAAACCAGTCCTTTTTTACTGGAGTACACTAACCCCTAATTGGAGCTCTTTTCTTGACGCACAGTAGCGGTTTACCAGATAAGAAGTCAAGAAGATCAAAAGTAGATTGTTGTAAGGGTGTATTACGTCCTGTGCTAGCCCCATTGTCATATCCATTCTGGATTCTGAGTGGGAAAATCATAGCTGAAAAATGCCTCTATGTATGTGTAAACTGTAAGTGGGAATGTCTTATGTCCGTCCTACATGTAGTGTTGGTACATGGAATATTCCTCAACTGCATATATCATAAACTGCTATTGCAAATAGAAGTATTATGTTCAACAACTGACATTTTCAGATATTATTTTGACAAACACACTTTAACACACTTTGGTGCAACAATTCATTCTCTATTGTCATAGATTTGGTGGGCACTGTCATCTGTGATCTTTGTGATATGACTTTCTTTAAGCACGTACTGATGAAACTGTCCCTTAATATTTTTTTCTTAAAGTCTACAAACGCTCTACATTTATTCACTCTGTGATAGGGTTGGATCCTATATGCTACTTTTATTATTGTCCTGTAAATGGTTCAGTGCCTGTAATTTAGGCTGTGTGTAGAATGGGGCATAAAGGAATATACCTCTACTAAATTACAGTGATAAGGAAAACAGCATACATGTGTATTAATTTGCCTATAACTAATCAGAATTCCATTATATTTAAATAAAAAAGAGAATACTTCAAAATGAGAAGATCCTGCCATGGAAAAGACGACTGGTTGGACATAAAGTGGAAAGGAGGGGAAATAACTCACACCATGCAGCAGGACACCTTCAGCTGTGGGGTCTTTGTAATGCGGGTTTGATAGTTATATTTTCAATAATGAATGGTTGGTTAGCTGTTATGTGGCAATTAGGTCAAAAACTCTATTTTATTTTTTTGGTGTAGATGGCCAAGGAAGTTGCACAAAAGTTCCCCAACATCCCCTCCCAAATTGATATAGAACCTTCACAAAAACACACGGAGCAACTGTGAAAAGAAATGGCTGAGGATATACAAAATATGTCTGCTATGTAATGACATTTAATTCAAAGTAAATGTAAATATTGTTTTATGTTATGTATATTTTTATGTTGTTGTGTGGGACAGCCATATGTTCAAGTCGTGCCTATGATTTCAGAGTTCAACAACTGCTTCATGTGTGCCACTGATAAAGAACCTATAACACAATGGATGGCTAATTCGTCATTCGTCATACGGCATTGATAATTGATATTACTGATAACGTGTTGTGTTGCATGCCAACGGTGGTTCCATGTGCTGTGCCTAGGAATGAAGACAAGAGTTCAGAGTGAAGAACACAAACTGGAAGTGCAGTCTTTGTTGTTGAAAATGTATGCTATACCCCATCCACACTGGAGAGGCTCTGAAATGTACATCAACCAGGGATAAAGAGAAAGTTAACACTGAAATGTTTCGTACTTATTTGAAGTAAAGTGTCTGTTGACATGTTGGAAAAGATTAAAGGTCTACAAATTCTGTTTAATTTGTCAATATACATTTTTTATTCATTGATTTACTGGCCACCATTACTGTGGTTACATGTTCAGTATATGTAATGACCAGCCACTGCAGCCTAACTCACCAGCTCACTTTCCATCCCTGCTTTGGACAATTAATAACATGACTTTCATACTTTGCCATTTTCCTTTATGGTTGATATTAACAATGAAAGAAGATATTATCTGTCTCTCTCCTATTGTGTACCGCTGTTAAATACTGTGGAAAAATAAAAAACTGGGAAAATAAATACTTAGAACTACCAATTATTCTAGATGAATATTAAAGAAAAGGGTAAACACAACACAATTCTCTCATGATTGTAGACCAAAAGGTAAACCCAACAAGAGGAAGTTGACCTCCACAGCCTGGGCCGTCTGCGAGTACGCCTCGAGTCACTCACGCCAACTCTACGGTACACGGAACCCCCTAATTGTCAAACTAATATTAATGTACAACAATATAGAAGATACATGACTAGAGGTTATGCAATATGGGTGTATATCCACTGCATGCTTCTTAGGTGTAATTGACATGATCAAGGAGCTATTGCAATCTAAAACTATGAAAAATGTACGTTACACCGCATGATTGTACAGTACACAAACAAGAGTGTGCAATATAGAAGGGTAGTCAGTGTACATTCTGCACCTTGTTTGAAGTAAGTAGGTCAAATGACCAAGGAGCTATTGAAATTTGAACGTTTCAAAATTCATGTAAAATCATGTGAGATGAAAATGGACAAACTAAAGGGTGTGCAATGTGTGGGCCCACTGAGTGGACATTCTGCACCTTGTTTGAAGTCAGTAGGTCACATGACCAAGGAGCTATTGAAATTTAAAAAATAAAACAATTCATGTGAAATCTTGTGAGCTGAAAATAAACAAACTAAAGGGTGTGCAATATAGAAGGGTAGTCAGTGGACATTCTGAACCTTGTTTGAAGTCAGTAGGTCACATGACCAAGGAGCTATTGAAATTGTACTTTGTTTTTCGCTCCCTAAATAATTCAACTAGGAATTCAAAATGCTGCTCACATTTCCACATGTTTATTAGCTTTGGAAAATGAATTAATGTCCAAATCGTGAAAATAAGACCTGTGCAATGTTGTGTGCAATTTTTCCAACATCATGACAATTATTTGGAGTCTGTGGCTCAAGTGGTTTGAAAGCGCGAATATCCGTGTAATATCCAACTTGAAACTGTCTTTACCTTGTTTGCATTTTTTAGATTTTTTACAGTACAAGGGGAGTGTCATGTTAAAATATTTTTGACGTTGGGGAGGGGGGGTGCAAGTCAATAACCTTTGTCTTCTATTGACTCACGGGGGAAACAGACGATTTCACTACATGCTTTCCTATTAAAAGTCTCTATGATATTCCATGCAAAGTTTAAGAAATGTGCTTATACTATGTCAGCATTGTTATGGTCTATAGAGCCTATTGTTCTTCATTTAACAGACAAACAATTGACTTTATCTGTAATTGTTATGGATCAGGCAGTTACTGTAAACGACTCAACTTAGGAAAGAACTGAACAAGTTTTATTTCAGCATAGAAACATTTATGGCTGTAGGTTCACTGTAACAAATTGATTAGCTGATAGTCATGGTTGTTATTTGAAATTAATTGTGATAAAAATGCAATCCTATAAATCCAACTCCCCAAAAAATGACTCAAATACTCACCCAAAGTTTTACCGCCTAGTACCCTCCTTACGTGTAGTGTTCCCGACTCCATCCCTGAGCCGTGTGTCTCTGTGGTTACTTTGCCGTTTATACTGCTTCCCGGTCTGCCTCTTTGTGTCTATGTGTGTGTGTGTGTGTTAAGACCCTAGGCTAAACATTAAGCCAGTCGATGCTATCAGAGGTACAGAGCGACATCTCTTCTCCAGTCTAAGGTCAGGGTGGAGTGCGGAGGCGGTGGGGAGGAGAGCCAACCAGGTTTACCACTCATCTGGGCCATCAGTGACAAACAGTGTGTGTGTGTGTGTGTGTGTGTGTGTGTGTGTGTGTGTGTGTGTGTGTGTGTGTGTGTGTGTGTGTGTGTGTGTGTGTGTGTGTGTGTGTGTGTGTGTGTGTGTGCGTGCGTGCCTGCGTGTCACTATCACCAAAGTAAACTTTACTAAGGCTTTGGGGGTCCTTTCTCTACTGTTTCAGAGCAGGCTGCGTGAGGCTTATCAGTTGAGGACAGGCGAAGGGAGTGAGGGACATGACCTTATGGGAGACTGATAAGGATGGGCTAGCCCTGACATTACATCTAGGTCCTCTGGAGTTACAGAGAGGATCACCATTGTCTGCCTCCCAGGCTGGTTTAATGTGTGATGTGTACCTTTACATGGGATGGGAGAATTGTGGGTATGTGTTAATGTGGGATGTCTAACATGCAAGTAGGGCCTACACTCTTAGCAAAAAAAGGTGCTATCTTCTAGAACCTAAAAGTGTTTGTTGGCTGTCCCCATAGGATAAGCCTTTGAAGAACCCTTTTGGGTTCCATGTAGAACCCTTTTCCACCGAGGGTTCTACCTGGAACCCAAAAGGGTTCTTTCTACCTGGAACCCAAAAGGGTTCTCCTATGGGGACGGCTGAAGAACCCTTTTGGAACCCTTTTTTCTAAGAGTGTAGTACACTGTACCCTGTTTACACAGTGACCAAGATATTGGTACAAAGCTGATCTGTCCAATATCTAACAATTTACATTTGTGAATTTTTAAAAGCTAGTGGAAGAACGCTTTTGAGACAGCTTGCATAATATCTTTCAGTTCTGTGCCAGAAATGTCATAGGTTATCTAGCACAGCTCCTTTTCACAAGCTACATCGCTTCCCCTCAAAAGGCTCTCAAAACATTGCGATTCAACTACTTTTACAGTCATTTACAGACAGACAGAGGGGAATGACTTAGTGGTAATTGACTCCCACTCCCTCCTAGGCCTACCACAGTGTTTGCTGCCTGCTGCTGCGTGCGTGCGCGCGTGTGTGTGTGTGTGTGTGTGTAAGCTGGACTCTGGTCTCTTATTTTCCTACTTTATTACACCGCACACAAAACAAATAGAGGCCGTAAAAGTGGCACCACCATAGGGTTAACATTTGCCTATCAACACAGATACACTCATTTATTGCAGAGTATTTGTGCATGCAGGAAAGTTGTTTTGAGAGTGTGAATGTCGGTGGGTGTGGTCGTGTGTCCCTATTTATTTTTCACAACATGTGCTACTTCTATGTTCTGCGAAATAGAGTTAGTGAGACTGGCAACCTCAAAATGACACAACAGAGGACTTGCGACATCGCTGACAGATAATGCTGTCATCTGAACATTTCTAAATCATTTCCTATGGACTTTGATCAGAGTACTGAACTTTGTTCAGAGTAACACCGTCTGTTGTCACATACTAGGGGATTTTTACCTTGATGTATATGGTTATATTATGACATTAATGCTATAAACATTATTCATAGATCAGACAATTTTTCTTTTTTTTCCTTCAAGAATCTATGGCTATATATCATTCCTTTACAAGTCTTAAAACAGATGTAGCAATCCCAGAATGCCCCTTTAAGACACCCAAACTCATTCTTGAAAAATTGAAGTAGTTCCCTATCGCTGCTATGAGCTTCATCACTGTTCTCAGCCAGCTGCAATCCATGGACTGATTCATAGACTACAGTATAGCGGGATCCAGGGGGAATTAGGTTGAAAAGGAGCTTCTGGGTTGATACAGTATATGTTGCTCATATGTCATGACTCATGGGTAATAGTGGAACTGTATGCTTCAGGAAAAGGTCTTCCCCCAGTTGTATGCCTGGTTTTCTCCTTATGAGGACAGCACATTTCACCTTCTCTTATTCCTCATATTACATCTATTTCTTGACTCACTGGTATTTTGACCAACATCCCCTATCGCTGTGAACAAGCAGTTGCATGTTAAAATATCCACAATGATACCTCAGATAAAGCAAAGTCCCCCAGTCATATAGAAGTACAGTGCCTTCAGAAAGTATTCATACCCCAAATCAAATCAAATTTATTTGTCACATACACATGGTTAGCAGGTGTTAATGCAAGTGTAGCGAAATGCTTGTGCTTCTAGTTCCGACCATGCAGTAATATCTAACAAGTAATCTACCAATTCCACAATAACTACCTTATACACACAAGTGTAAAGGAATGAATACGAATATGTACATAAAAATATATAAATGAGTGATGGCCGAACGGCATAGGCAAGATGCAGTAGATGGTATAGAGTACAGTATATACATATGAGATGAGTATTGTAGGGTATGAAAACATATAAAGCAGCATTGTTTAAGGTGGCTAGTGATACATTACATCAGGATGGCAAGATGCAGCAGATGGTATAGAGTACAGTATATACATATGAGATGAGTAATGTAGGTTATGAAAACATTATATAAAGTGGCATTGTTTAAAGTGGCTAGTGATAAATCTAATTACATCAAGATGGCAAGATGCAGTAGATGGTATGGCGTACAGTATATACATATGAGATGAAAAATGTAGGTTATGTAAACATTATCTAATATAAATAATATAAAGTGGCAAGTGATAAATTGATTACATCAATTTTCCCATTATTAAAGTGGCTTGAGTTGAGTCAGTATGTTGGCAGCAGCCACTCAATGTTAGTGATGGCTGTTTAACAGTCTGATGGCCTTGAGATAGAAGCTGTTTTTCAGTCTCTCGGTCCCAGCTTTGATGCACCTGTACTGACCTCACCTTCTGGATGATAGCGGGGTGAACAGGCAGTGGCTTGGGTGGTTGTTGTCCTTGATCTTTTTGGCCTTCCTGTGACATCGGGTGGTGTAGGTATCCTGGAGGGCAGGTAGTTTGCACCTGGTGATGCGTTGTGCAGACCTCACTACCCTCTAGAGAGCCTTCCGGTTGTGGGCGGAGCAGCTGCCGTACCAGGCGGTGATACAGCCCGACAGGATGCTCTCAATTGTGCATCTGTAAAAGTTTGTGAGTGTTTTTGGTGACAAGCCGAAATTCTTCAGCTTCCTGAGGTAGAAGAGGCGCTGCTGCGCCTTCTTCACCACGCTGTCTGTGTGGGTGGACCGTTTCAGTTTGTCCGTGATGTGTACGCGAGGAACTTAAAGAAACTGAAATGGTCCACCCACACAGACAGCGTGGTGAAGAAGGAGCAGCAGCGCCTATGGGGAAATCCGAATATTAGGTTCTAGATACACACTTAGAAAAATAGGTGCTAAGTCAATACTTTGTAGAAGCACCTTTGGTGCCGATTACAGCTTTGAGTTGTCTTGGGTGTGTCAGTATCAGCTTTGCACATCTGGATTCGGGGATTTTCTCCCATTCTTCCTTGCAGATTTTCTCAAGCGCTGTTAAGTTAGATGGGGAGCGGTGGTTAACAGCAATCTTCAAGTGTTTGCACAGACTTTCAATGGGATTCAAGTCTGGGCTTTGGCTGGGCCACTCAAGGACTTTCACATTCTTGTACTGAAGCCATTCTAGCGTTGATTTGGCTGTATGCTTGGGGTCATTGTCGTGTTGGAACATAAATCTTCACCCCAGTCTAAGGTCATTTGCACTCTGATGCAGGTTCTCACAAATGATTTGCCTTTATTTGTCTGTATTCATTGTTCCCACTATCCTTACCAGTCTCCCAGTCCCTGCCGCTGAAAAGCATCCCCATAGCATGATGCTGCAAACACCATGCTTTACGGTAGGGATGGTATTAGACAGGTGATGCCTGGTTTTCTACAGACATAATGCTTTGCTTTCAGGCCAAAGAGTTCAATTGTTGTCTCAGACCACAGACTCATTTACCTTATGCTCTGTCTTTCACGTGCCTTTTTGCAAACTCCAGGCATGCTGTCATGTGCCTTTTTCTCAGGAATGGCTTCCGTCTGGCCACTCTCCCATAAAGCCCAGATTGGTGAGGGGCTGTGGAGACTGCTGTCCTTCTGGCAGGATCTCCCATCTCAGCCAAGAAACTCTGTAGATCTGTCAGAGTGGTAATTGGGTTCTTGGTCACCTCCTTGACCAAGGTCCTTCTTGCCCGGTTGTTCAATTTGATAGGATGGTAAGCTCTAGGCAGAGTCTGGGTAGTTCCATATTTTTTTTAATTTTCCAATGATGGAGACCTCTGTGCTTTTTGAATCTTTCAACACTCTAGAAATGGTTTTATACCCTTCCCCAGACATATGCCTCATCACAATTCTTTCTCTGAGATCTACGGACAGTTCCTTGGACTTCATGGTATAGTTTCGGCTCTGACATGTAATGTCAACTGTGGGACTTATATAGACAGGTGTGTTTCTTTCTAAATCATGTCCAAACAATTTAATTGGCCACAGGTGGACTCCAATCAAGTTGGAGTGACATCTCAAGGATGATCAAAGGAAAATGGATGCACCTGAGCTCAATTTGGAGTGTCATAGCAAAAGATTGTGAATAATTATGTAAATAAGGTATTTCTATTTGTTTTTTTGTATATTAGCAAACATTTTGACAAAGATGTTTTCCCTTTGCCATTATGGGGTATTGTGTGTAGATGGGTGAGAAAACAAATTGATTGAATCCATTTTGAATTCAGGCTGTAAAACAACTAAATGTGGAATAAGTCAAGGGGTGTGAATAATTTCTGAAGGCACTGTATATGCAGATGTGGCTGAACCAGAGGACATTCAAATTAGAGTTTGGTTGTGATTGCAATCTCCCTGAATTAGCTCAGAGATCACACTTAGTGATGTCATGTTGGGTCTGGCCAGCCCTCAGAGGAAGTCAGTCTTAAAGTGACAGTCTCAAGACACTCCTCTAAAAACCAACAGAAAAGCCTGAACAGTGCAAACACACAGGAGAGGAGATCAAATCTGTTGAGGACATTCAAAGTCACCTACGGGATTCTAAACTGCTCTTCAACCCCAAACGCAGTCAATGACCCCAAACGCTCAACTGGTGAGTAGTGAATATGTGAAAAGGTATCTTATATATGTGTGTGTATGTTGTTTTGAAATGTTTTTCATATTTGTTTCACGTTTCTCATCAATTGTGTAAGGCTAACTTACAAGCGAACATAGCAAGCATTTTCACTGAACATGCACTGAAGGAGGAGTCAATTTTGAGCATAGAAAATATATTGTTTTATTACAGTTTATTCCCAAATTTTACAGAAGTATTCATAAGTATTGCTATGAGACTTGAAATTGAGCTCAGGTGCATCCAACTAGATTGGAGTCCACCTGTGGTAAATTGATTGGACATGATTTAGAAAGGCACACGCCTGTCTATATAAGGTCCCACTGTTGACAGTGCATGTCAGAGCAACAACCAATCCATGAGGTCGAAGGAACACACTTCGGTTTTGCTGAGCTCTTACCCAAGCCCTGTAATAGAGGAACCTCCAATAAGCTTCCTTTTTATTAACTTTTTTACAAAGAGGTAGGCATATGAACAGACTATTTGTAGAAAACAGCTCTTCGTCTGTCTTGAATGCATTACCCTGGCAAATTTGATGTTATTTTCTCACATTTGCCTTGTTTGTGCAGATATCCCCCTGAGATGCTCTGAAAAGAGGAAGAGGCAGACTGTGTGAAAAACACCAACATCTGAGGTTTCCTGGAAGCAAAAACATACTCAATCTAACTATGGTTGAAGAAGCAACAGTAGTGCACAGTAACCAGCCCTTCCACTGCCTGGCCCCTCAGGATCTGGTGGCCAAAATACTGCCTCCTGTCCTGATTATAGAGCTCCTAGTGGGCTTGCCAGGCAACGTAATGGCCCTGTGGATCTTCACCTGCCGTCTGAAGACTTGGAGGGCCAACACCCTGTTCCTCTTTAACTTGGTCCTGGCTGACTTCCTACTGCTCATCTCCCTGCCCTTCCGCATTGACAACCTGTTCCGTGGGGAACACTGGGTGTTTGGCGAAGCCTGGTGCCGGAGCAACCTCTTCATGCTCGCTGTCAACCGCTCGGCCAGCATCGCCTTCATGACTACCGTGGCCTTCGACCGCTACTTCAAGGTGGTCCACCCACACCACCGTGTCAACCACATGACATCTACCCAGGCAGGATGGGTGGCGGGGGGCATCTGGGCGGTAGTGATCTCCCTGCGGCTCCCCCTGCTGACCACCGACCTCCTCGAGCAGCATGGCAACAAGTCCCTGTGTCGCAGCTTCAGCGCCTACAATGTGACTCCCCTGGCAATCAAGATACACAACACGGTGTTCGTCGGGGAGTTCTTCCTGCCCCTGCTGCTCTTGCTCTTCTGCTCAGCGAGGATTGCCTGCATCTTGCGCCAACGGCAACTGGACAAGGGGCAGAAGGTGCAGCGGGCCATCCGGGTGGTTGGGCTGATCGTGGCTGTGTTTGTGCTGTGTTTCTTTCCCAGCATCGCCACAGGCCTGAGTACTGTCTATATCAAGAAGGTCAGACCCAGCGACTGTGAGTCTTACAACAAGGCTGCGCAGCTCTTCAGCCTGTCCATTGGATTTACCTACCTTAACAGTGCCCTGGACCCGGTCATCTACTGTTTTTCCAGTTCCATGTTCCGAAACTCCCTCAAGAGTGCCATCAATAAGCTGGGCCTGGTGGAGATGAGGCTGAGTCGACGGGGAAGCATGACCAGCGATGGGTGAAGAGCGAGGCACCCACCTTCTAGAAGGCCCTATAAAGGAGAACAGGAGCAGATTTCATGGCTGTGAATCGAATGGAGACTAGACATTGGAATTTTACAGCTATAATTAACAAGCCATATAATTTTTCTATTTTTATTTTACCTTTATTTAACTAGGCAAGTCAGTTAAGAACAAATTCTTATTTTCAATGACGTTCTAGGAACAGTGGGTTAACTGCCTTGTTCAGGGGCAGAACGACTGATTTTTACCTTGTCAGCTCGGGGACCCGATCCAATTCTGTAGCTATGTGGGATACATACTTGAAAGGACTGAGTATGTGTGTATGTGTGTGTATGTGTGTATATGTATGTGAAACAAAGACAGGAAAAAGAAAGCCTTCATTCTACTGAATGGTTATTAATATAACTGAATGATGTAGAGTGACATTATGTTTTTGTCTTGATTTAGTAATGTCTATCAAATACACAATTTTTACCAGATGCAGTGTTTAGGGATGTTTCAAAATGTACAGAACGGGACCAGGAGGAGAATGGGGGAGGGACAAGCTTTCTATTTCAGTCGGGGAGGATTTAGTATTTTCTAAATCAAGTCCACGGGAGGGTCATGCAATTTGTAATTGATTACATTTGAATATTTATCAGTGTTCTAGAATTAGTTGCTTATTATGTTATACAATGCCTTCAGAAAGTATTCCCACCACTAGACTTTTTCCACATTTTGTGTTAAAGCAATTTACATTTTTTATGTCACTGCGATTGTATTTTTTTTTACAAATGAATAAAGAATGCAAAGCTGAATGTCTTGAGTCAATAAGTATTCAACCCTTTTTTATATGGCAAGCCTAAATAAGTTCAGAAGTATAATGTTGCTATGGATCGGTGTCCCGTCAACGGGACAGTTATTGCTCAATATGCATAATGTGACAAACATTTTTTTTTTTTACAAACATTTGGTACATAAGTGTCTTATATGGGCATAATGCTTCAATTCTTGTTAATGTAATTGCATTGTCCAATTTACAGTAGCTATTACATCACAAAAATACCATGCTATTGTTTTGAGTGCACAACAACAAAACACTTGTATCACAGCGACAGGTTTGATACATTCAGATCTGCAGGTAAATAATTTAATTACATTCTGACATCTTGCTCTGATTTGTCATCCTAAGGAACCCAGAGATAAAATGTAGTGTAGTTTGATCAAATCCTTTTTCATATCCTAAAAACGTCCATTTAGTATGCAAGATTTTTGTATTTCCACAAGTTCAACTTGCAAAGAAAAACCTGTGCTACTCGAACGCTAAATGTTGTTTCAACCAGTCAAATTACGCTTGTATTTATTCCTCAGACACTCTAAAAAGTGACCAGCCTTTGCTATATCATTCTGCATTCAGTATATCCACTGGAAAGCCAATTTTAGCAAGGAAGGTACGACGCGTTATTGCGCGCTGATGACCCGGGCGGTGTTCACTTGATTGACTATCTTTGTCCAATGATAACGATCATTTTGAAACCTAGCTAGCTAGATAGCCAATGACCTGTGCTTTACGTGAGTAGGTGGGTGGCTACTAATTCTGGAAAAGCTAAATCAAATTCCAGGTATACAGATTTTGGATGATATTCTAACAGAAATCAACCGGGAAAGTGTCATGGACCCAATGAATATAGTTTAGACAGCAGCTAAAGGTGGGGACGCTAAGTGAAATACCAGTCTTTGTATTTATATTTGAAATCCGAGCTAATTCAGTTTGAATGGTTGCATAGCACTCATTTGAGAGATTATTGAAATATTTTCTTTGATTGCTATATATTCATGTATGTAAACTCAGCAAAAAAAGAAACGTCCTCTCACTGTCAACTGCGTTTATTTTCAGCAAACTTAACGTGTAAATATTTGTATGAACATAAGATTCAACAACTGAGACATGAACTGAACAAGTTCCACAGACATGTGACCAACAGAAATTGAATAATGTGTCCCTGAGCAAAAGGGGGGGGGGGGGGGGGTCAAAATCAAAAGCAACTGTCAGTATCTGGTGTGGCCACCAGCTGCATTAAGTACTGCAGTGCATCTTCTACTCATGGACTGCACCAGATTTGCCAGTTCTTGCTGTGAGACGTTACCCCACTCTTCCACCAAGGCACCTGCAAGTTCTCGGACATTTGTGGGGGAATGGCCCATGCCCTCACCCTCCGATCCAACAGGTCCCAGACGTGCTCAATGGGATTGAGATCCGGGCTCTTTGCTGGCCATGGCACAACACTGACATTCCTGTCTTGCAGGAAATCACGCACAGAACGAGCAGTATGGCTGGTGGCATTGCCATGCTGGAGGGTCATGTCAGGATGAGCCTGCAGGAAGGGTACCACATTAGGGAGGAGGATGTCTTCTCTGTAACGCACAGCATTGAGATTGCCTGCAATGACAACAAGCTCAATCCGATGATGCTGTGAAATACCGCCCCAGACCATGACGGACCCTCCACCTCCACATCGATCCCGCTCCAGAGCACAGGCCTCGGTGTAATACTCATTCATTTGACAATAAACGCGAATCCGACCATCACACCTGGTGAGACAAAATTGCGACTCGTCAGTGAAGACCACTTTTTGCCAGTCCTGTCTGGTCCAGCAACGGTGGGTTTGTGCCCATAGGCGACGTTGTTGCCTGTGATGTCTGGTGAGGACCTGCCTTACAACAGGCCTACAAGCCCTCAGTCCAGCCTCTCTCAGCCTATTGCGGACAGTCTGAGCACTGATGGTGGGATTGTGCGTTCCTGGTGTAACTCGGGCATTTGTTATTGCCATCCTGTACCTGTCCCGCAAGTGTGATGTTCGGATATACCGATCCTGTGCAGGAGTAGTTACACAGGGTCTGCCACTGCGAGGATGATCAGCTGTCTGTCCTGTCTCCCTGTAGCGCTGTCATAGGCGTCTCACAGTACGGACATTGTAATTTATTGCCCTGGCCACATCTGCAGTCCTCATTCACTTTTCAGCATGCCTAAGGCATGTTCATGCAGATGAGCAGGCACCCTGGAAATCTTTCTTTTGGTGTTTTTCAGAGTAAGTAGAAAGGCCTCTTCAGTGTCCTAAGTTTTCATAACTGTGACCTTAATTGCCTACAGTCTGTAAACTGTTAGTGTCTTAACGACCATTCCACCGGTGCATGTTCATTAATTGTTTATGGTTCATTGAACAAGCATGGGAAACAGTGTTTACACCCTTTATAATGAAGATCTGAGAAGTTATTTGGATTTTTACGAATTATCTTTGAAAGACAGGGTCGTGAAAAAGGGACGTTTCTTTTTTTGCTGAGTTAATAATCCCTAATGAAATATCTGTATGAATAGCAAACAAGGCACTCGAAAGCCACAACATGTCAAAGTCAAAATACAATACACTTTGGGCTCCCGACTGGCGCAGTGGTCTAACACACTGCAGTAGCTGGTTCAAATCTAGGCTGCATCACATCCGGCCGTGATTGGGAGTCCCGTAGGGCGGCGAACAATTGGCCCAGCATCGTCCAGGTTTGGGCGGGGTAGGTGTCATTGTAAATAAGAATTTGTTCTTAACTGACTTGCCTAGTTAAAGGTTAAAAAAAGAAGAAAATACTCCTTGCTTGCACACGCTTTTTCAGTTCTGCCCACATATTTTCTACAGGATGGAGGTCAGGGCTTTGTGATGGCCACTCCAATACCTTTACTTTATTGTACTTATGCCATTTTGCCACAATTTTGGAAGTATGCTTGGGGTCATTGTCCATTTGGAAGACCCATTTGTGACCAAGCTTTAACTTCCTGACTGATGTCTTGAGATGTTGCTTCAATATATCCACATAATTGTCCTTCCATGTGATGCCATCTATTTTGTGAAGTGCACCAGTCCCTCCTGCAGCAAAGCACCCCCACAACATGATACTGCCACCCTCGTGCTTCACGGTTGGCATGGTGTTCTTCGGATTGCAAGCCTCCCCCTTTTTCCACCAAACATAACAATGGTCATTATGGCCAAACAGTTATATTTTTGTTTCATCAGACCAGAGGACATTTCTCCAAACAGTACGATCTTTGTCCCCATGTGCAGTTGCAAACCGTAGTCTGGCTTTTTTATGGTGGTTTTGGAGCAGTGGCTTCTTCCTTGCTGAGCAGCCTTTCAGGTTATGTCGATATAGGACTCGTTTTACAGTGGATATAGATACTTTTGTACCTGTTTCCTCCATCATCTTCACAAGGTCTGTTGTTGTTGTTCTGGGATTGATTTGCACTTTTCGCACCAACGTACGTTCATCTCTAAAAGACAGAACACGTCTCCTTCCTGAGCGGTATTATGGCTGTGTGGTCCCATGGTGTTTATACTTGCGTACTATTGTTTGTACAGATGAACGTGGTACCTTCAGGCATTTGGTAATTGCTCCCAAGGATGAACCAGACTTGTGGAGGTCTACAATGTTTCTCTGAGGTCTGGGCTTATTTCCTTTGATTTTCCCATGATGTCAAGCAAAGAGGCACTGAGTTTGAAGGTAGGCCTTCAAATACATCCACAGGTACACCACAGGTACAAGCACTACATCCACAGGTACTCCAATTGACTCAAATTATGTAAATTAGCCTATCAGAAGCTTCTAAAGCCATTACATAATTTTCTGGAATTTTTACAAGCTGTATAAGGCACAGTCAACTTAGTGTAAGTAAACTTCTGACCCACTGGAATTGTGATATAGTGAATTGTGAAATAATCTGTCTGTCAACAATTGTTGTAAAAATTACTTGTGTCATGCACAAAGTAGATGTCCTAACCGACTTGCCAAAATTATAGTTTGTTAACAAGAAATTTGTGGAGTGGTTGAAAAACTAGTTTTAATGACTCCAGCCTAAGTGTATGTAAACTTCCCACTTCAACTGTATATACTGTATCTTTATAAAAAATAATATAGATGGGGGATTGGAAGTTATGCAGACAATTACATTGATAGAAGCCACAATCTATTTGCAATATTAAAGCTGATCTACACCCTAAATGAAAAGTATTGTACAATTGTTCATAGCTTTATGTGTATTTCATTGTCAGCAGTTTGTTATGTATGAGGTGATTCCTGTTAGTAGTTACTAACATTGTATTTACTAACACACCAACATGAATATGTTTGTCTGCAGAATGAGAAGTCCTCAACTTTCACCAGCAATACCATGATCTAACTGCGAGGTGGTAGAGGAAATAAGTGTAGCCCCGCCTTATCTCAGCTCACTGGTCACCATAGCAACACCCACCCGTAGCACGTGCTCCAGCAGGTATATTTCACTGGTCATCCCCTTCCAGTTCTCAGCTGCCAATGACTGGAACGAATTGCAAAAATCACTGAAGTTGGAGACATATCTCCCTCTCTAACTTTAAGCATCAGCTATCAGAGCAGCTTACCGATCACTGTACCTGTACACAGCCAATCTGTAAATAGCACACCCAACTACCTCATCCCCAAATTGTTGTTTATCTTCTTGCTATTTTGCACCCCCGTATCTCTACTTGCACATCATCTGCACATCTATCACTCCAGTGTTAATGCTAAATTGTAATTATTTAGCCTCTATGTCCTTTATTGCCTTACCCCCCTACTCTTCTACATTTGCACACACTGTACATAGATTTTTTCTATTGTATTGACTGTATATTTTTTTATGTGTAACTCTGTGTTGTTGTCGCACTGCTTTGCTTTATCTTGGCCAGGTCGCAGTTGTAAATGAGAACTTGTTCTCAACTGGCCTACCTGGTTAAGTAGAGGTTAATAAAAAAGTAGCCGATTCTACACCACCCACTGGTTAACTTTAACCAGAGCATGGGGCTCAGCCTAACCATACAAATAATACATGTTCATATAGCTAGTGGGAGGTCAAACGGTTTACCCAGGGAAGAGGCAGAGACCAAAATAACATTCTCATTAATTAATATGGATTATCCCAGTGGGCAAAACCTGGTTGAAAAGACGTCAGTATGACATCTTATTCTGGTCGCAAACTGGTTGAAAAAGGAAGTTAACATTTTTATTGATGTAACGGCTGTTGTAGAGAGGGGACCAAAGCCCAGCGTGTTGAATGCTCATGATGAAATTTAATAACTCAAAAACACTGAAGACAAAATAACAAACAGAAACCGATCAGCTCACAGTTCTGTCAGGTACAGAGACTAAACAGAATGCAACTGCCCACAAACATAGGTGGAAAAAACCCTACTTAAATCTTAAATATGATCTCCAATTAGAGACAACGAGGACCAGCTGTCTCTAATTGGAGTTCATCCCAAAAAACAACAACATAGAATAAGAAACCTAGAACTTAAACATAGAAATAGAAAACATAGAAAAACGCAAAACACCCCCTGTCACGCCCTGACCTACTCTACCATAGAAAATAATATCTTACTATGGTCAGGAAGTGACAATTGACCACCATATAGTGGTCATAATTGTGACCACTATATTATGTGCTATATTATGTAGCCTGCTGGTCATAGTTAAGGCCTCATCATAACCCGATAATGACCACCTGACAACAATTTATTACCTACACTCTTAGAAAAAAAGGGTTCCAAAAGGGTTATTTGGCTGTCCCCATAGAGTAACCCTTTTGGGTTCCTCGGAGAAGGCTTTTGGTTTCAATATAGAACCCTCTCTGGAAAGGGTCCTACATAGAACCCAAAAGGGTTTTATCTGGAACCAAACAGGATTCTACCTGGAACCAAACAGGGTTCTTCTAAGTGTTATCCTATGGGGACAGCCAAATAACCCTTTTAGGTTCTAGATAGTACCTTTTTTCTAAAGTTGGATATTGAAAACATCTTCCATTTGTTTCCATAGTCACCAATTAGAGTTCATCTGCAACATATTCTTACATTTAAAATAGAAAAAGCAATGGCAAAAACAAATCTACATCACAATGTTTCACACATCTGCATACAGTAATTGTTTCAGAATTCACTCATAGAAAATAAATGCACAGACACAGTGCACTCGGAACGTATTCAGACCCATAGACTTTTTCCACATTGTTACGTTACAGCCTTATTTCCCTCATCAATCTACACACAATACCCCCATAATGACCAAACAAAAACAGGTTTAGACGTTTTTGCACATTTACTAAAAAATAAAAAAAATCACATTTACTTAAATATTCAGACCCTTTATTCATTACCTTGTTGAATCACCTTTGGCAACGATTACAGCCTCAAGTCTTCTTGGGTATGACACTACAAGCTTGGCACACCTGTATTTGGGGACTTTCTTCCATTCTTCTCTGCAGATCCTTTCAAGCTCTCTCAGGTTGGATGGGGAGCGTCGCTGCACAGCTATTTTCAGGTTTATCCAGAGATGTTGGATCGAGTTCAAGTCCGGGCTCTGGCTGGGCCACACAAGGACATTCAGAGACTGAGCGCTCTGGAGCAGGATTTCATCAAGGATCTCGCTGTACTTTGCTCCATTCAGCTTTCCCTCGATCCTGACTAGTCTCCCAGTCCATGCCACTGAAAAACATCCCCACAACATGATGCTGCCACCACCATGCTTCACTATAGGGATGGT
Source organism: Salmo trutta (assembly GCF_901001165.1). NCBI lineage: Eukaryota > Metazoa > Chordata > Actinopteri > Salmoniformes > Salmonidae > Salmo > Salmo trutta. The sequence goes on along the minus strand of NC_042961.1, from coordinate 24,206,504 downwards.
GCCAGGTTTCCTCCAGACGTCACGCTTGGCATTCAGAACAAAGAGTTCAATCTTGGTTTCATCAGACCAGAGAATCTTGTTTTTCATGGTCTGAGAGTCCTTTGGATGCTTTTTGGAAAACTCCAAGTGGGCTGCCATGTGCCTTTTACTGAGGAGTGGCTTCCATTTGGCCACTAACATCAAGGCCTGATTGGTGGAGCTCTGCAGAGATGGTTGTCCTTCTGGAAGGTTCTACCATCTCCACAGAGGAACTCTGGAGCTCTGTCAGAGTGATCATCGGGTTCTTGGTCACCTCCCTGACCAAGACCCTTCTCCCCCAATTGCTCAGTTTTACCGGGTGGCCAGCTCTGGGAAGACACTTGGTGGTTCTAAACTTCTTCCATTTAAGAATGGAGGCCACTGTGTTCTTGGGGACCTTCAATGCTGCAGATATGTTTTGGTACCCATCCCTAGATCTGTGCCTTGACACAATCCTTTCTCAGAGCTCTACGGACAATTCCTTCAACCGCATCGCTTGGTTTTTGCTATGACATGCGCTCTCAACTGTGGGACCTTATATAGACAATTGTGTGCCTTTCCAAATCATGTGCAATCAACTGGATTTACCACAGGTCGACTCCAATGAAGTTGTAGAAACATCTCAAGGATGATCAATGGAAACAAGACGCACCTGATCTCAATTTCGAGTCTCATAGCAAAGCGTCTGAATAGTTATGTACATAAAGTATGTGTTTTTTTTGGGGGGGGCGGGTATATAAAGGTGCATTGTTTTATTTGATTAATAAGAGTGGTGTGATGGGGTAGATCCTCATCAAGGACCTCGGAGCACAGAAGGCGATCTGGAGCGTAGTGGCCCTCTTTGAGGAGTTGTGTGATGGGTCAGATCTGCAATGAAAAGAATCAGCACATTTAAAGATTTTATGAGCAAACGAGAAAAGGACATTCTTGAAGCAACTTTGTGGACTCAGCTGGCTAAAAGTATTTCCATGGTACTAGTTGAATAATTTTGTGGCAGTTATAGCTTAGAGAGGTCTTTAAAAAAAGACACTTGCTCATATACATACTTTGCGTCATTCTCGAACACGGCTCAGGGGCATATTTCAGGACTTTCCAGAGGGCCCGCAATACATCAACCTCCTGAGTTTTCATGACACGCACTGTAAGCTTAAAATATTTGTTTTAACGATTGACGTAATGTGGGCATGCAGGACACAACATAACAGTAATGCACAGTGAAATATCTTCAACAGTCAGAATCTACAGAAAGTGGTAGCAAAGGCATGTTTGGGACATGAATTCATTGGTCATCAATCTGAAACATTTTAAGGAAGAGGATATCAAAATTAAACAGTAGTAGATTGTAGACTTGTGGAGATCTACAATTGTTTTTCTGAGGTCTTGGCTGATTTCTTTTGATTTTCCCATGATGTCAAGCAAAGAGGCACTGAGTTTGAAGGTAGGCCTTGAAATACATCCACAGGTACACCTCCAATTGACTCAAATGATGTCAATTAGCCTATCAGAAGGTTCTAAAGCCATTACATAATTTTCTGGAATTTTCCAAGCTGTTTATGTCACGACTTCCGCCGAAGTCGGTCCCTCTCCTTGTTCAGGCGGCGTTCGGCGGTCGACGTCACCGGTCTTCTAGCCATCGCCGCTCCACCTTTCATTTTCCATTTGTTTTGTCTTGTTTTCCTGCACACCTGGTTTACATCTCCTCTTAATTACTATGTGTATTTAGGCCCCTGTTCCCTCCATGTCTGTGTGGGGTATAGTTTATTTGTCAAGGTTGGCACGCTTCCGGCTGGTTTGTGCCGGGTTTTGGTTTGTACCCGTGCTTTGTGGCAGCCGGTACTTTGTACTTGGTTGTGGTACTTTGTGCTATCTCACTTGTTCCTTGGGCATTTGTTTTTGTGACGCGGTTGAGTTCTGTTCTGATAATTGCCTCAGTAAAGTGCTTTGTCCACTCATCTCTGCTCTCTTGCGCCTGACTTCCATGCACCAGCTACACCCATCATTGATAGTTTAAAGGCACAGTCAACTTAGAGTATGTAAACTTCTGACCCACTGGAATTGTGATACAGTGAATTATAAATGAAATAATCTGTCTGTAAACAATTGTTGGTGTCAAACAAATTACTTTTGTCATGCACAAAGTAGATGTCCTAACCGACTTGCCAAAACTTTAGTTTGTTAACAAGAAATTTGTGGAGTGGTTAAATGAGTTTTAATGACTCCGACCTAGGTGTATGTAAACTTCCGACTCAACTGTATTAGGCAAAAAAGAGGTCAAATATTATTTTGTTCAAATGTTTTGGGTCTATCATTAAATCAAAATCAAATCAAATTTTATTTGTCACATGCGCCGAATACAACAGGTAGACCTTGCAGAGTTAGTTAGAAATAGCCAAATCTCACTTTCTCGCATGGAATAGCCTTAATTTCTCAGAACAAGAATAGACTGACGAGTTTCACAAAAAAGTGTTTTGTTTCTGGCCATTTTGAGCCTGTAATCGAACCCACAAATGCTGATGCTCCAGCTACTCAACTAGTCTAAAGGACAGTTTTATTGCTTCTTTAATCAGCACAACTGTTTTCAGCTGTGTTAACATAATTGCAAAAGGGTTTTCTAATGATCAATTAGCCTTTTAAAATGATAAACTTGGATTAGCTAACACACATTGCCATTGGAACACAGGAGTGATGGTTGCTGATAATGGACCTCTGTACGCCCATGTAGATATTCCATAAAAAATCTTCCGTTTCCAGCTACAATAGTAATTTACAACAGTAACAATGTCTATACTGTATTTCTGATCAATTTGATGATATTTTAATGGACAATTGTTTTTGCTTTTCTTTCAAAAACAAGGACATTTCTAGTGACCCCAAACTTTTGAACGGTAGTGTACATGCAGGTAGAGTTATTAAAGTGACTATGCATAGGTAATAACAGAGAATAGCAACAGCATAAAAAAAGGGGGGGGCAATGCAAATAGTAGCTATTTGATTAGATGTTCAGGAGTCTTATGGCTTGGGGGTAGAAGCTGTTTAGAAGCCTCTTGGACCTAGACTTGGCGCTCCGGTACCGCTTGCCTTGCGGTAGCAGAGAGAACATTCTATGACTAAGGTGGTTGGAATCTTTGACAATCCTGGTATAGAGGTCCTGGATGGCAGGAAGCTTGGCCCTGGTGGTGTACTGGGCTGTACACATTACCTTCTGTAGTCAGAGGCCGAGCAGTTGTCATACCAGGAAGTGATGAAACCAGTCAGGATGCTCTCGATGGTGCAGCTGTAGAACCTTTTGAGGATCTGAGGACCCATGACACATTTTTTCAGTCTTCTGAGGGGGAATAGGTTTTGTCATGCCCTCTTCACGACTGTCTTGGTGTGCTTGGACCATGATAGTTTGTTGGTGTAGTTTGTTGGTGATGTGGACACCAAGGAACTTAAAGCTCTCAACCTGCTCCATTACAGCACCGTCGATGAGAATGGGGGCGTGGTCGGTCCTCTTTTTCCTGTAGTCCACAATCATCTCCTTTGTCTTGATCATGTTGAGGGAGAGGTTGTTGTCCTGGCACCACACTGCCAGGTCTCTGACCTCCTCCTATAGGCTGTCTCATCGTTGTCGGTGATAAGGCCTACCACTGTTGTGTTATCAGTCAACTTAATGATGGTGTTGGAGTAGTGCCTGGCCATGCAGTCAAGAGTGAACAGGGAGTACAGCAGGGGACTGAGCACGCACCCCTGTGTTGAGGATGTGTTGTTACCTACACTTACCTCCTGGGGGCGGCCCGTCAGGAAGTCCAGGATCCAGTTGCAGAGGGAGGTATTTAGTCCCAGGGTCCTTAGCTTAGTGATGAGCTTTGAGGGCACTATGGTGTTGAAAGCTGAGCTGTAGTCAATGAATAGCATTCTCACATAGGTGTTCCTTTTGTCCATGTGGGAAAGGTCAATGTGGAGTACAAAATTGGAGTGGGTCTAGGGTTTCTGGGATAATGGTGTTGATGTGAGCCATGACCAGCCTTTCATAGCACTTCATGGCTACAGACGTGTGTGCTATGGGTCGGTAGTCATTTAGGCAGGTTACCTTATTGTTCTTGGGCACAGGGACTATGGTGGTCTGCTTGAAACATGTTGGTATTACAGACTCAGACAGGGAGAGGTTGAAAATGTCATTGAAGACACTTGCCAGTTGGTCAGCGCATGCTCGGAATACACGTCCTGGTAATCCGTCTGGCCCTACGGCCTTGTGAATGTTGACCTGTTTAAAGGTCTTCCTCACATCGGTTGTGGAGAGCGTGACCACACAGTCGTCCTGAACAGCTGATGCTCTCATGCATGTTTCAGTGTTACTTGCCTCGATGCGAGCATAGAAGTAATTAGCTTGTCTAGTGGGCTTGTGTCACTGGGCAGCTCTCAGCTGTGCTTCCCTTTGTTGTCTGTAATAGTTTGCAAGCCCTGCCACATCCGACGAGCGCCTGAGCCTGTCTTTTACGATTCGATCTTAGTCTTGTATTGAAGCTTTGCCGTTTGATGGTTCGTCGGAGGGCATAGCGGGATTTCTTATAAGCTTCTGGGTTAAAGTCCTGCTCCTTAAATGCGGCAGCTCTTTAGCTCAGTGCGGATGCTGCCTGTAATCCATGGCTTCTGGTTTGGTTATGTACTTGCAGTCACTGTGGGGACGACGTCATCGATGCATTTATTGATGAAGCCAGTGACTGATGTGGTGTACTCACCAATGCCATCGGAAGAATCCTGGAACATTTTCCAGTCTGTGCTAGCAAAACAGTCCTAAAGCTTAGTATCTGCTTCATCTGACCAGTTTTTAATTGACTGAGTCGCTGGTGCTTCTTGCTTTAATTTTGCTTGTAAGCATGAATCAGGAGGATAGAATTATGGTCAGATTTGCCAAATGGAGGGCGAGGGAGAGCTTTGTATGCATCACTGTGTGTGGAGTAAAGGTGGTCTAGATTTGTTTTCCCTCTGGTTGCACATTTAACTTGTCAAATCGTTTGCCCATAGTTTAGGAATCCCCATTGTTCCCGTGGCTGTGCTCTTCCCCGTTCACGCCTTAGACAGTCGACCATTAGGGTCCGGATTGATTAGGGAGGCCACTGCTCCGCTGGGCATGGTGACGCAGGGGGATCACAAGTAAATAATCAGTCTCTTTCTTATTGACTCTCCTGCATTTCCCGTGGCGCTAGGCCTACCCTGGTTAGCATGTCACGACCCCACTGTCTCGTGGCAACGGAGGGCTCTCACGGGGTGGTCACGAGAGTGCTAGGGTAGATGTTTAGGGGTTTCCGTTGGTGCTACTACGGTGGAGAGTCCAGACCAGGTTTCTAACGTGCGCATCCCCCCTGAATATGTCGATTTGGCTCTCGCCTTCTCCAAAAAGAAGGCGACTCAATTACCACCCCATCGACGGGGGGATTGGGCGATAAATCTCCTGGTAGATGCCGCACTTTCCAGGAGTCACGTGTATCCCCTGTCACAGGCGGAGACGGCGGCTATGGAAATATATGTCTCCGAATCCCTGCGTCAGGGGTACATTCGGTCCCCCACTTCACCCGCCTCCTCGAGTTTCTTTTTTGTGAAGAAGGAGGGAGGTCTGCGCCCGTGTATTGACTATCGAGGTCTAAACCAGACCACTGTGAGGTACAGTTACCTGCTACCTCTCATAGCCACAGCGATTGAGTCAATGCACGGGGCGCGCTTCTTCACCAAACTAGTTCTCAGGAGTGCTTACAACCTGGTGCGTATCCGGGAGGGAGACGAGTGGAAGACGGCTTTCAGTACTACCTCAGGGCATTATGAGTACCTCGTCATGCCGTACGGGTTGATGAATGCTCCATCAGTCTTCCAATCCTTTGTAGACAAGATTTTCAGGGACTTGCATGGGCAGGGTGTAGTGATGTATAGTGATGACATTCTGATATACTCATGCCGAGCATGTGTCCCTGGTGCGCAGGGTGCTTGGTCGTCTGTTGGAGCATGACCTGTACGTCAAGGCTGAGAAATGCCTGTTCTTCCAACAGTCCGTCTCCTTCCTAGGGTATCGCATTTCCACCTCAGGGGTGGAGATGGAGAGTGACCGCATTTCAGCCATGCGTAATTGGCCGAATCCCACCACGGTAAAGGAGGTGCAGCGGTTTCTAGGGTTTGCCAACTACTACCGGAGGTTTATCCGGGGTTTTGGTCAGGTGGCGGCTCCCATTACCTCACTGCTGAAAGGGGGACCAGTGCGTTTGCAGTAGTCGGCTGAGGCGGACAGGGCTTTTGGTCACCTGAGGGCTCTGTTTACCTCGGCTCTCGTGCTGGCTCATCCGGATCCCTCTTTGGTGTTCATAGTGGAGGTGGACGCGTCTGAGGCTGGGATAGGAGCCGTGCTCTCTCAGCGCTCGGGTAAGCCACCAAAGCTCCACCCCTGTGCCGCCTTCTCGAGGAAAATCAGCCCGACAGAGCGAAACTATGACGTGGGGGACCGGGAGCTGTTAGCTGTCGCCAAGTCTCTGAAGGCGTGGAGACATTGGCTTGAGGGGGCGAAACACCCTTTTCTCATCTGGACTGACCACCGCAATCTGGAGTACATCCGGGCGGCGAGGAGACTGAACCCTCGGCAGGCAAGGTGGGCCATGTTTTTCACCCGTTTTGTTTTCACCCTCTCTTACAGACCAGGTTCCCAGAACGCCAAGGCAGACGCACTGTCCCGGCTGTATGACACAGAGAAGCGGCCCATGGATCCCACCCCCATACTCCCGGCCTCCTGCCTGGTGGCGCCGGTAGTGTGGGTGCTGGACGCAGACATTGAGCAGGCGCTACGTGCAGAGCCCACTCCCCTCCAGTGTCCCGCTGGGCATCTGTACGTTCCGTTTGCTGTCCGTGACCGGATGATCTATTGGGCCCACACGTCACCCTCCTCTGGTCATCCAGGCATCGGTCAGACGGTGCGCTGTCTGACTGGGAAGTACTGGTGGCCCACTTTGGCTAAGGATGTGAGGGTTTATGTTTCCTCCTGCTCAGTGTGCGCCCAGTGTAAGGCTCCTAGGCACCTGCCCAGAGGTAAGTTACACCCCTTACCTGTTCCACAACGGCCGTGGTCGCACCTGTCGGTGGATTTCCTTACTGATCTTCCTCCCTCACAGGGTAACACCCCGATCCTGGTCGTTATGGACCATTTTTCTAAGTCCTGCCGTCAACTCCTTCTGCCCAGTCTCCCTACGGCCCTACAGACTGTGGAGGACTTGTTTACACGTCTTCCAGCACTACGGGGTACCTGAGGACATAGTGTCTGATCGGGGTCCCCAGTTCACTTTGAGGGTCTGGAGGGCGTTCATGGAATGTCCGAGGGTCTCGATCAGCCTTACCTCAGGTTTTCACCCCGAGAGTAACGGGCAGGTGGAGAGAGTTAACCAGGATGTGGGTAGGTTTCTGAGGTCTTATTGCCTGGACCGGCCGGTGGAGTGGGCAGCGTTCGTGCCCTGGGCAGAGATGGCCCAGAACTCGCTCCGCCACTCCTCCACTAACCTCTCCCCCTTCCAGTGCGTACTGGGGTATCAACCGGTTCTGGCTCCTTGGCATCAGAGTCAGACTGAGGCTCCTGCGGTGGACGATTGGTTTCGGTGTGCGGAGGAGACATGCGACGCCACTCATTATCACCTAATGCGCACATTGCTGCTCCAGAAAGCCAGCGCAGACCATCACCGCAGTGAGGCCCTGGTGTTCGCACTGGCTCTCGACCCGAAACCTGCCCCTCTGCCTGCCCTGCCGGAAGCTGGGTCGGCGGTTTGTGGGGCCATTTAAAGTCCTGAGGAGACTAAACGAGGTGAGTTACAGGTTACAGCTCCCCCTATTACCGTATTAACCCCTCGTTCCATGTGTCTCTCCTCAGGCCGGTGGTGGCTGGCTCGCTCCAGGAGTCTGGGGTGCGGGAGGTTCCTCCACCCCCTCTGGACATCGAGGGGGCCCCGGCGTACTCCGTTCGATCCATACTGGATTCGAGACGTCAGGCAAGGGGCCTTCAGTACCTCGTGCACTGGGAGGGTACGGTCCAGAGGAGAGATGTTGGGTTTCGGTGGAGGACGTGTTGGACCCTTCAATGCTGCGGGAGTTCCACCGTCTCCGTCCGGATCGCCCTGCACCTTTCCCTCCGGGTTGTCCCCGAGGCCGGTTTTGGCGCGCTGCTGGAGCCGAGCGTCAAGGGAGGGGTACTGTCATGACTTCCACCAAAGTTTCCGTTTCCTCTCCTTGTTTGGTCGGCGTCACCGGTCTTCTAGCCATCGTCGATCCACTTTTCATTTTCCATTTGTTTTGTCTTGTTTTCCTACACACCTGGTTTCCATTTCCCTCATTATTTGTTGTGTATTTAACCCTCTGTTCCCCCCATGTCTTTGTGTGGGATTATTTGTTGTAAATGCTTGTGCACCTGTTTACTGGTGCACGTCGGGTTGTTTGTGCCCATATTCTGTTGGATTTTTATACCATTGTTTTTTTGGATTAAACTGCTCTGGCTACTACCTAGTTCTGCTCTCCTGCGTCTGACTTACCTGCCACCAGTTATGCAACCCTTTACAACAATCTTATATTATTAGAAGCGGTGCTATTTCAATTGGATCTACTTCCACTACACTCTTAGAAAAAAGGGTTCCAAAATAGGTTCTTCGGCTGTTCCAATAGGAGAACCCTTTTTGGTTCCAGGTAGAACCTTTTTTGGTTCAAGGTAGAACCTTTTTTGGTTCCAGGTAGAACCCTCTGTGAAAAGGGTTCTATACTGAACAAAAATATAAACGCAACATGCAACAATTTCAAGTTTTCGAGTTACAGTTACTGGCCTCTGACATTGATCCTAGCTTTACCATCAACTGGCTAGCTTTATCAGGCAGCTTTAGATAGGAGGGAGCAATATATTTGCTAGTTAACAATCTGATTGATAGTTTATATGAATGCCATTAACGTTAACTAGATAGCTAGCTAAATTGAACCTGCTGCGTATCATTATAATCCCATACAACTGCCATATGGAATGTTGACAGATGCGCTTGAGCAGGCTGCCTGAGCACGGGGATCTATAGATCTATAGAGGCACAGATTCCAATCCAAGTTTTAGCAGGAACTTCTGCTTCTTCAAGGTTTTATGGCAGACTACATCCTTTGGTTTACTGCTGCCACCTACTGTACGGGGTAGTGAAACCAAAAATATTTTATCTCTTTAGCTGGAACTGACATGCCTACCTCCTTATTTAGCTACTGAAATTAAAATATAACTACTGCATGCATTATGTTAATTGCTTGAAGGCTTTAAGGAACAAGTGTCATATTTTCAGGGTCAAATTGAGGTGCAAATAAATTTTATGCAAATAAATGCGATAAAAATAGGGTTTGTAAACCCTGGTGGATTGTAGTAGGATATTGAAATAAATGACAGGCCTGTGTTATTTGATACACTTAGTGATAATAGAACAGTATTTAGTGGAACAGAAGGAAATATGCAGCACAATTAACATTGCAATTCGCTAACAGACAAAGGATTGCCATTAGAAGCCAACAGAGAAAGCAATCCAGATATCATTAATTAATCCATTATACTGCAGTTTTACTGCATTTTGTAAGGGTATCCTGTATTATTGTGCATGTTCATCTCACATGCTGGTAGCCTTGAATGAATGTTATGGAAGTGAATGTGCACTTTTCAATTGGGTGGACTGCAACTACAAAAAACACACTGCCATAGCCTGTAGTAAAAGCAAAATAATTTGTAGTGTCGGAGATTCTCTAAATTAGATAGTCTCTGCGGTCCTATAGCTATCACAAATTTGAGCTTTTAATGAACTAGCAAATTCGATGACTTGGAGGTGAAATATATAATATTTCTTTGTTTTTTTTAAATTGGCATTTCATCACCTGCTGAATGAAAACCTCAAAATGTCTCTATTTAGCTAGCTATCTAGCTAACGTTAATGGCATTCATATAAACTATCAATAAGCTGAAGTGGACTCGGCCCGAGTACCATTAGCCGGAGCCCAGAGTAATATGATTCTGCTGGATTCGGGAAGAGCTCGGCCTGCATGAAGCCCACCCTGAGTCACAGTCCAGGCCAAGTCCCCAGGGTCTCAAACGGAATAGGCCTGAGCCCAGTGTGTTGACTGGGTACAAAATGCCACAAGACCCTGACCCTGCTTTGGTGAGCTCTGCCAGCTGTTTGCCAAGTGTGCTAAACTGAATCATGCAAACCCTGCTGAAAAAGAACATTACTCCTATTTTTAGTTGTAATGGTTCATATGTTTTATATGCAATGGGTGCACGGCCCACAAACACTATGCACATGTTTATATAGATTTGTTTCTATTAGTTAAGTAGCATTTAGATAACTGGTCAGTAATTTAATCAGATTTCAACCAAAAAACAGATTAGCAGTAGCGCATTTGAGGAATGGGCATGGCGATCGTTCAGAGTTCCAGGGCTCGCTTCAAGGCCACTCACAACATTAATATAAGAAATGAAAGACAGAAAACTGGTGACAGTATAATGTCTGAATCCTGAATAATTCAGTCTATTAAATCGCCAGAAGAAAAAGAAAAGAAAAAAAAGATTTACAATATGCCCAAGGACTTAACCAAATCAAAAACAGTAAGGGTTCCACAAAAGGCGCAGCAATTAAACTAATAACTATGTCTAAAACCCACACTTACTCCAGTGCTCACTCACTCCGCTAGTCAATGAACACACACACACACACAAATAGATCAGCCAAAAGGCAAGAGTCCACTTTTTCCAAAAACTTCACACCTACTGTCACAGACGCATCTTTATCCTGACCCTCGGTGCAAGCCTCGGGCTCCGAGAACTTCACCACACCTATCACTTCCGATACTTCACCCTCATTCATTTCCATCTCTCCTCCTGTCTTCATCTCACTGCTTACATTTTCTACCATTCCTCTTTAACAAACCATCTCCCTTTTTCCCGCCATTTTTAACCGACTCAAGCTCACCCTCTTCCTCCCTCTCTCTCTCAGACCTCCACTGCCTCTCTTTTCCCCTCCATTCCTCCTCTGTATTCCAAGTATACGTCTCCTTCTGATAATACTGCACTTCTCCTGACATGCATCTTGTTCTTGGCTTCTCAAGGGACGCCATTTAACCGGCTGTCACAATCTCCGTACAATCAGCACGGACCCATCAGGATGTAGCGCTCAACAGTGCATCCCACTTAAAAAGCAGCTGCTTCGTCTTGATGTTCTTCTTTATCAAAAGCTACCGTGACACTTTTCCATTTCAAACAGGCACGCTCTTCCAACCACCGCCCACCGTCTCGCTTCACGCACTTGATCAGAGGAAGGCGCGTCCGTCCATCTCTCATTATAAGAGCAGCGAAGCATGTGCGCCAGTTCAGGTAATCAGAGGCAACCTAACATGATTTGGGCTCACTTACACACAAAGGGGTGGGTTGATAGCATGAGATTGACTCGTCGTATACAAATCACAGTAACCCCCTTTTGCAAACGTGACATATGAAATACAAATTATTTTGATATAATTTCACTCCTACGTATTTCCTTACGATCTATAGCAGGATTTAAAAATCGTAATTTAATTTAATTTAGTTTGATCCTCTTCACCCCTGTCTATGCACAGGCTTTGAGAATGAATGAACAACTTGGGAACCTAACAAATTTTATGGCATTTTGAGGTTGACTGTTCCAAAGCTCTAGATACCAGATATACAAAGTATGTGGACACCCTTTCAAATTAGTACATTCGGCTATTTCAGCCACACCCGTTGCTGACAGGTGTATAAAATCGAGGACACAGCCATGCAATCTCTATAGACAAACATTGGCAGTATAATGGCCTTATTGAAGAGCTCAGTGACTTTCAATGTGGCACCGTCATAGAATGTTACCTTTCCAACAATTCAGTTTGCCAAATGTCTGCCCTGCTACAGCTTCCCTGGTCAACTGTAAGTGCTGTTATTGTGAAGTGGAAACGTCTAGGAGCGACAATGGCTCAGCCGAGAAGTGGTAGGCCACACAAGTTCACAGAACGGGACAGCGTAGAAAAAAGATTTTCTGTATTTGGTTGCAACACTCACTGCCGAGTTCAAACTGCCTCTGGAAGCAAAGTCAGCACAAGAACTGTTGGTCAGGAGCTTCATGAAATTGGTTTCCATGGCCGAGCAGCCGCACAAAAGCCTAAGATCACCATGCGAAATGCCAAGCGTTGGCTGGAGTGTTGTAAAACTTGCTGCCATTGCTGCTGGACTCTGAAGCAGTGGAAATGCGTTCACTGGCATGATGAATCACACTTCACCATCTGGCAATCCAACGGACGAATCTGGGTTTGGCCGATGCCAGGAGAACCCCACCTGCCCGAATGCATAGTGCCAACTGTAAAGTTTGGTGGAGGAGGAATAATGGTCTGGGCTGTATTTCATGGTTCGGGCTAGGCCTCTTATTTCCAATGAAGGGAAATCTTAATGCTACAGCATACAATGACATTCTAGACTTTTCTGTGCCTCCAACTTTGTGCCAACAGTTTGGGAAGGCCCTTTCCTGTTTCAGCATGTCAATGCCCCTGTGCACAAAGCGAAGTTCATACAGAAATGGTTTGTCAAGATCGGTGTGGAAGAACTTGACTGGCCTGCACAGATCCCTGACCTCAACCCCATCGAACACCCTTGGGATGAATTGGAATGCCGACTGCGTGCCAGGCCTAATCGCCTAACATCAGTGCCCGACCTCATTTTTAATTTTTTTAATTTCACCTTTATTTAACCAGGTAAGCTAGTTGAGAACAAGTTCTCATTTACAACTGCGACCTGGCCAAGATAAAGCAAAGTAGTGCAACAGAAACAACAACACATAGTTACACATGGAATAAACAAGCGTACAGTCAATAACACAATAGAAAAAAAAGAAAGTCTACATACAGTGTGTGCAAATGGCATGAGGAGGTAAGGCAATAAATAGGCCATAGTAGCAAAGTAATTACAATTTAGCAGATTAACACTGGAGTGATAGATGAGCAGATGATGATGAGCAGATGATGGTGTGTAAGTAGTGATACTGGTGTGCAAAAGAGCAGCAAAGTAAATAAAAACAATATGGGGATGAGGTAGGTAGATTGGGTGGGCTATTTACAGATGGACTATGTACAGCTGCAGCCATTGGTTAGATGCTCGGATAGCTGATGTTTAAAGTTAGTGAGGGAAATGTAAGTCTCCAGCTTCAGCAAATTTGCAATTCGTTCCAATTAGCAATTCGTTCCTTTCCTTCCAGCAGAGAACTGGAAGGAAAGGCAGCCAACGAGGTGTTCGCTTTGGGGATACCTGCTGGAGCGAGTGCTACAGGTGGGTGTTGTTATCGTGACCAGTGAGCTGAGATAAAGCGGAGCTTTACCTAGTGTAGACTTATAGATGACCTGGAGCCAGTGGGTCTGGCGACGAATATGTAGCAAGGGCCAGCCGACTAGAGCATACAGGTCGCTGTGGTGGGTGGTATAAGGCGCTTTGGTAACAAAATGGATGGCACTGTGATAGACTGCATCCAATATGCTGAGTAGAGTATTGGAAGCTATTTTGTAGATGACATCACCGAAGTCGAGGATCGGTAGGATAGTCAGTTATACTAGGGTAAGTTTGGCGGCGTGAGTGAAGGAGGCTTTATTGTGAAATAGAAAGCCGATTCTAGATTTGATTTTGGATTGGAGATGTTTGATATGAGTCTGGAATGAGAGTTTACAGTCTAGCCAGACACCTAGGAATTTGTAGTTGTCCACGTATTCTAGGTCAGAACCGTCCAGAGTAGTGATGCTAGTCGGGCGGGCGGGTGCGGGCAGCGAACGGTTGAAAAGCATGCATTTGGTTTTGCTAGCGTTTAAGGGCAGTTGGAGGCCACAGAAAGAGTGTTGTATGGCATTGAAGCTCGTTTGGAGGTTAGTTAACACAGTGTCCTAAGAAGGGCCAGATGTATACAGAATGGTGTCGTCTGTGTAGAAATGGATCAGGGAATCACCCACAGCAAGAGCGACATCGTTGATATATACAGAGAAAAGAGTCGGCCCGAGAATTGAACCCTGTGGTACCTCCATAGAGACTGCCAGAGGTCCGGAAAACAGGCCCTCCGACTTTACACACTGAACTATATCTGCGAAGTTGTTGGTGAACCAAGCGAGGCAGTCATTTGAGAAACCAAGGCTATTGAGTCTGCCGATAAGAATACGGTGATTGACAGAGTCGAAAGCCTTGGCCAGGTCGATGAAGATGGCTGCACAGTACTGTCTTTTATCGATGCCGGTTATGATATCGTTTAGTATGATAAACGTTCACAAAATACATAGCAATTATTTTAAGAATTATAGATACAGAACTCCTTTATGCAATCGCGGTGTCAGATTTTAAAATAGTTTTTCGGCGAAAGCACATTTTGCAATATTCTCAGTACATAGCTCGGCCATCACAAGCTAGCTATTTTGACACCCACCAAGTTTGGGGCTCACTAAACTCAGAATTACTATTAGAAAAATTGGATTACCTTTGCTGTTCTTTGTCAGAATGCACTCCCAGGACTTCTACTTCAACAACAAATGTTGTTTTGGTTCCAAATAATCTATAGTTATATTCAAATAGCTCCGTTTTGTTCGTGCGTTCAGGTCACTATCCGAAGGGCGAGTGCATTTCGTGACAAAAACATTCTAAATATTCCATTACCGTACTTAGAAGCATGTCAAAAGCTGTTTAAAATCAATTTTTATGCTATTTTTCTCGTAAAATAGCGATAATATTCCAACTGGGCAATGTTGTATTCATTCAAAGGCTGAAAGAAAAAAATGTAGTAGTCTCGTGAACGCGCATCTCAGTCTCACTGTCCGCAGGCTGACCACTTACAAATTCTGCTGCTGTTCTTTGTCCAGAGACAGCAGACACCCCATTCCACTTTCTGTTGGTTTTAGAGAGCCAATGGAAGCCTTAGAAAATGTCACGTTACAGCACAGATGCTGTATTTTCGATAGAGATGCAACAGAAGGACAACAAATTGTCAGACAGGGCACTTCCTGTATGGAATCTTCTCAGGTTTTGGCCTGCCATATGAGTTATGTTATACTCAAAGACACCATTCAAGCAGTTTTAGAAACTTTAGAGTGTTTTCTATCCAAATCATATATGCATATTCTCGTTTCTGGGCAAGAGTAGTAACCAGTTTAAATCGGGTAACATTTTTTTATCCGGCCGTGCAAATACTGCCCCCTAGCCCAGACAGGTTAACTTGGCTTTCAAAGACTTTAGAAAGGCAGGGCAGGATGGATATAGGTCTGTAACAGTTTGGGTCTAGAGTGTCACCCCCTTTGAAGAGAGGGATGACCGCGGCAGCTTTCCAATCTTTAGGGATCTCGGACGAAATGAAAGAGAGGTTGAACAGACTGGTAATAGGGGTTGCAACAATGGCGGCGGATAATTTTAGAAAGAGAGGGTCCAGATTGTCTAGCCCAGCTGATTTGTCCGGGTCCAGGTTTTGCAGCTCTTTCAGAACATCTGCGATCTGGATTTGGGTGAAGGAGAAGCTCTTGTGGCTGAATGGAAGCACGTCCCCTCAGCAATGTTCCAACATCTAGTGGAAAGCCTTCCCAGAGGAGTAGGGGGGACCAACTCCAAAATAATGCCCATGATTTTGGAATGAGATTTTCGATGAGCAGGTGTCCACATACTTTTGGTCATATAGTGTAGGTTTCCAAGAAGAGATTCATTCATATGTCATAGCAATATTTCAGCAGTCCAAAGTGCAAAAAATACCTAAAACCTCATTAGAACCTGGTAGTGTGATTTAATTTGATTTAATTCTTTAACAATATGCTTATAAGGAGGCAATTATTTATCTCAAATTTTGCAAACTGAGCAATACATAAATAGTTGACTCTTTATAGCACACGTTGGTGTAGAAAAGTTTCAAATTCAATTACGCTGCCAGATTGTGATGAGGTTAATGGTACATTTTCCACTTTGCACAATGCTTTTCCCACTGGTATACTGGACACTCCTGCAGCTCCCACAAGGCGGTGGGACCCAAGAGCTCTGGGGGTCCATGCGCCTGATGTCGATGTCATTTAAAATAAACTAAAATTAGAAATCATTTTGACAGTAACCCTTCAAAAAGTAATTCCTAAACTTTTTTCATTTCCATTTGTACTAGGAAGCTAAGTGTTTGCTTCTTGCAATTTAGGAATGGGACTGAAAAAGTGCCTCAGGCCTTTTTAACTGATTGAAAGTATAAGGGGATATTGATGAACAAATGTCGTGATCAAGGCTGCGACGGAGCCAGTGCAATGTGTGGATCTTACTCAGGTGTTAAAAGTGCACATCAGTCCGAGAGCCTAATTGCTTCTTAGGGTGTTCTTTATGAGTTTAGGAAATGATCTCTCCGCAGAAGCGACAGTTACAGAGATGGTAAAAACAGCTTGATTGCGTAAGAACATCAGGGATCAAATACAGCAGTTATACAACATCTTTAATTGCGCCTCACATTCTCCTTAATTGCTGGCCTCAACATATTAAAGAAGATATTAACTGTATAGGAAGCTCTGGGAACAGGTTGTCTGGATACTGGACAGCCAATAAATTGGCAGATGCAAATAGATTATCATCTTTCGCTGACAACAGTTCTCGAGGGCTTGAACAAAAAAAGAGTTTGCAATTTCGTTCATAGGCTTCAGGTGAACTGGCATTTGAGTTGTGTGGCTGCAATATCAAGAGTCTCTTATCTCTGGTATATCTTGGCATGCATCATTCAAGACTGCGTTTAAATTGTGTGCAGCGCAATAGACAAATAACACACAATTCCTCAGGAAAGACTGTCTGGCTTGGCAATATTTAGTACAGAAAACAGTCAGGCCCGCAACCTGGACCTACAGGCCGTGGTGTAAACATTTGCACATAAAAAAGGAGGACTTCAGGAGACCAGGGGCGTCTCTCAAGTTGGATTTAATTTGATTGAATAAAATGTACTATGAATATTGCAGCCCATTTGTGTAGGCTATTAGCCAGATAAAACCTGCTGAGTAGTGGCTGAATTTAAGTTTGAATCCAGATGTAGAAAGTTGTTTTTGTGTTTTTTGTTTTAAGCCTATCCCTAACCTTGACCTTTACCTTATTAACCATTTGGACTTAATGCCTAAACTTAACCCTAATCTTAACAATTCCGAATTAATGCTAAACTTAACCTTAAACACTTCGAAACATGACGTTTGCAACAGCTATGAAATTTGACGTTTGAGAAACATTGATCAACATCAAATTCTGAGGTGAGACTGTGAGAGCAAGTTGGGTTTTACGCAGAGCAACTTTCTAACCAAGCAGGAAGAAAAAAAGTCGAAAAATGGCAGCATTGCGACACCTTGTATAGCGTCATGAAGTGTAAGGCTTAACATGAGAAAATAAACATTTATCCCTTAGCGAAAGCAAAGCTATACAAACCCTGGCACCACAGAAAGCCTATAATAGAATCGATAGGCAAGCAGCCGCATAGACATCTCGCGATTTCAGCACCATGGACAGCGATCTGTATTCCATAGGCCTACTTTGTCAGTGTCTGGCTGACACATTCCCTCCAAAAAACTCAGACCTTAAGGAGGTCCAGAGAAACAGCGTTATGTCAATGGCTTTTGCAATACCAAAATGTCACCCTCACTTTTTTACATTTTTACATTAGGAATATTTCAATAGTTTTTTGGTTTCATTTCTATTCCATAACAATATAAAAATAACAAATGCTCTGTGAAAAATGTTCCTTCTCTAGTATCTCACAATGAGATACCATTTATCAAATAGTTTCCACATGTTTGTGGAAACATGCATGTATGATTGACAGGGAGTCCAAAAAAATGTGGTTTCTTTTAAAACCAGATCTCAGCCACCTGAAATCAGAGAAAGTGCATTCCATTGTCTCAGAGAGTGATGCCATATTTGCTGTTTGTGAAAAGTTAAATGGACCTGACCCACTGTGTAATATCATTCTAACGTCAAGTTAGAGTTAAAAAACTATATTTTCTAATGTATAAAATTGGTGTATGAGATATTTTCTACTGTATAATGTTATGACCTTGTAACTTTGATCCTCTTTCATAAAAGGCTTTGATGTTATTCACAGAAGTCTTTCTTAGTAAAGGAAGCAAAGTCAAAGCTGGAATCCTTAATTGGTGAAACTGCCACGTCTGTTTGGAATATTACAACAACAAAGAAGTTACTGCAAGCAATGAACCCAGTTTTCCCTCTGACATCACCGCGCGTGCGTTAGAACAGCAGTGTTCAAAACCTGCTGTCGTAACTTTCATGTAAGTTACATGAACTAAGCACAGACGTGGTTAATGTTTGTGAAAAAAAGAGATAAGAAGAATAACATGCTTAGAGGTCTGCATACTGTACATCCGGGAGTGTCTGCATGTGATTACTACATGCATATGTGTGTTTGAGCGAGTGTGTGTGTGTGTGGTTGGGTGGATTTTTCATGCATGTGAGTTCAGAAAGAGGGTTATTCTGTCATGTATTTCACATTCAAACTTCCGAGCTTGGAAGGACTTGATGCAATGTGCTCCTGGTCAACATTAACAGATAGATAGTTACACCAGATAAAACAAGATCAAAGACTTGAATAAATTATTGGACTCAAGAAGATCTTGGAACCAGAGACATGTAGGATTCTCATCTCTACACGCAGCAAATAAGGGAATTTTTTATGCCTCCCATGCTGGGCAGACAGATCAACACACACATGCACACATGCACACAGACACACCAACACGCTCACGCACACACACACATCCACACCAACTACCCATCTTCTCACCCACTCACAGACAGCTTTGCCTTGGCCTCTCTCCCCTTCAGGTAGAGCTACAGCAGACTACTGACAGGTCGAGATCGCTCTCACACTGTGTCTAATCAGTGAGTAATGCTTGGCCAGGTACAGGCTCATCAAACATAGGCCTGCTCTGCTCTCCTCTCCCCTGACCATAACTCGTTTGTCTCCCCCTTTTCACCTCAGCTTCAGCCTCGTTCATCAGGGCCCAGCGCTAAATTTAGCCTGACTCACTGCCTGTCTGCCTGGGGACTTGGATGTCAGAGTGCCCGCATGGACTTGGAAAAGTATGCCAGGACTGTGATTTGTGCCACATCTAAAGAGTGTTTTGTCCACCAAACTTTTTCTTATGGTAGTATGATGTATAAAGGTATCAGTAGAGGTCGCAGTACTATAACTTTGAGAGAACAACAAAACAACCAGAGGCTGTCTCACTCGGTAAAGGTTTGAGTGTGGATTTGTAACTGACCTGGTATTGAACTCAAGTCAAATATGAGCTCAAAGACCATTCTAGCCCACTGAGCTTAAGCCTCCATGTTAGCTCTGGGAGTTAACAAGAGTCTGCAAAATCAGCAAAGTTACTCATCATCAACTGAGTACAGTTCACTACACCACCTCTGCTACAGAGAGGAAGACAGGACTGACCAGTGATAATAGCCGTCTACCTGGGACAAGGTAACAGCTCTCTTCCCAGAATGATCCATGACCATGAGGCACTAGTGGTAGACCAGCACAGCTTGGGAAAACGTAGTCTCGCAAGACAGAAGCGGTATTCTTGGAATCCATATTCTTGGAGTTTTCTGAATCCGTTCTTCACGGATTATGAAAAAACTCTGGAGCTGGAGCTCAAGGCTACACTCTTAGGAAAAAAAAGGCTCTATCTAGAACCTAAATGAGTTCTTCGGCTGAACCATTTGAAGAGGATTCTACATGGAACCAAAAAGGGTCATCCTATGGGGACAGCTCTGTTTTTTTTATTAATTTCTTTAAGAGTGTAAGGAAACCACATACTGTAGACCCTGGTGTTAATGATCCAAAACACAATTTTGATTGTATTACCTGCACTATGGCACATTTCAAGGTCATGTCCCCTGAACAGCTGTTTGTCAGTCACACAACATTTCCTCTGTACTTTAGAACTATCCATGTTCTGAGATGATACAATCACCATCATCATGGTTGATTTTCCAATAGAGAACTCAGGAACTTAACAGTAACCAGAAATGGTAATCAAATACTGTATATCTCAGGAGATCCTCACACTACATCTACACCACTTCACTCATCTCAACGCACATTGACTCTGTACCGGTACCCACTGTATATAGCCCCGCTATTGTTATTTACTGCTGCTCTTTAATTATTTGTTATTCTTATCTCTTACTTTTTGGGGGGTATTTTCTAAAAACTGCATTGTTGGTTAAGGGCTTGTAAGTAAGCATTTCACTGTAAGGTCTACACCTGTTGTATTCGGCGCATGTGACAAATAACATTTCCTTTGATTTGATTCACTGACAATCAACATCGAGACTCAATCGGTATGCAAGGGGACGTTTTTCTATTAGAAAACACAACAAAAAAAGCCATACTGTGTAATCTCACGCTGGAAGGCATCTCTGTAGAATGCTAATTAACAGTTTGGAGCTGAGTGGTTTTAATGAGGTAATTTGTGCTGCCTCTGACCTGGAGGGGAGTCTAGAGCAGGAGAGCTGCCGCAAACGAGACTCCCTGCCTCCTTCTCAACCTTATAGGAAGAAAAAGTCCAAGGTCCCTCCCCCCGGACCTTCTTATCCAATATGTTTTGAAAATGAGGCGAACAGAGATGATGTGAAAAGACTAATTGAGAAAGAACCCCTGGCCTGAGCCCTAACACTTTGCCTAGAAACAACACCTACTTCAATAACCACTCCAATATGGCTCCCACCCCTCCAATCAGAGTGCAGCTGACAACTTTACCCCCCCCCCCCCCCCCCCCCCAATGTGAGGCTAGAGAAAGCACACTCTTGTTACTCTTGTGTGGTGTGTGGGTTCTATGAGTAGTTTTTAGTTTGGCAGATCAATTGTATGCTATAATCAAATCACTGGTGTGGAGTAAATTGACTTACTAGTAGAGAGTTTTTCCTGGTCAGGTCAAGTGGTCAGGGACACTCCTGTACCTAAGGATAAGGTAGCCTATGAAAACAAAGTTCAGAGGTAAGAGGCACATCCCTACACCTCTATGCTCTATCTAGTAAGGCAGAGGAGTGTTGCGCCGTCGTGGACGGGCATGCCTTATTCAAACTGCTCTAACTATGCTCAACAAAGTTTCCGTTGTCAGATGAAATTAGTAGCATACAGGTTCTTATTGAGGGCTTACGTTCAGACAGTTTGAACGTCCTTGGTAAAGGCCATTACTTGACGGGTAATGAGGTTTGTGTATTGTGTCTATAGTTATAGTTTTGATTATAATTGGTGACATTCAATCAAACAGAGTCCCTGAGGTGTGCTTAGTGTTTCGTCCATAGGGAGTTGTCTGGGTTTCCAGACACAGCTCAGACAGGGACAGTTTAATGAGGGCAGAACTCTGGGTACCTTACACACCATTAACATTGCCACTGTGGCATTTAACATAGAGTTTGATGGGGATGGGTGCGTATGTGTGTCAACATCCATGAGATTTATTGAGTGTCCTGCTCAAAAGTCTTGCGAAGTGTGTGTTTGTGGACAGTGGAGTGGGTGTGTGTAACAATATGAGTGCCAGACTGTCTGATAAACATAGAGCATCCTGGTAATTGCTCGGGCTTTGGACAGGTATGGTTTGAGGAGTGATAATTGGGCAGATGAGAGTGAATAGTGTGTGTATGTGCAAATGTTTGTGTGTGTTTGTGTGAAAACACCTCTCCTATACCATGGCCATGAGGTGTGTCTGTGTGTGTGCATGTGCGTGTTCTTGCGCGTGTGTGCTCGTGTGTGACGTGCAGTCAGGGTAGGCAGGCTAGCAAGTGCTTGCCTGTTGATGTTGACCAGGAGCACATTGCATCAAGTCCTTCCAAGCTCGGACAAAATACAATTATATGTTTTTTTGTCATTCATCCAATGTTTTTTCTGAATTATTCGGGCGGTTTTTATGCTCAAAATGTAAAATGTGCTAAATCTGCCTCAAAACCACAGGAAAGGTGTTAGGGTATTCATGCCTTTCATTTCATCCATTCAAAGTCATTAAAATCCTTGACACACAGCCTTTTCTGACTCCAGCCATTTTTAATGGACAGAGTCAGCAAATACGTCGCTGCTTTGCCCAGCTTTAAGTAGCTTCATTCGAGCCAATTTCATATTTAGCGCATGCGTATTGCCTAATTATATTTTGTAGGCATTGGCCTGTGGTACTGTTCACATTTAGGCATTTCTGCCTAATTTGGTGCTCACATCCCTCCCTTGAACTGAACAAAGCTAGCAAAACAACCTGTTACCTGACAAATGGACAGTATTGCACAAAATTGGAATACCTTAACGCACCGTTTGGAACGTCAGTGGAAGAGAGGAACTTCAACAGGGCCGGGTTAATGGAGAAGCTTTCAAAAAAAATGTCAATAAAGTTAAGCTCACAATGTTCAAAATGCGCCAGAGAGCATTATTTAACCACAGAGGATCCATAGTTTCAACCAAAAAAGAACTGTGGATTAAGTTTTATCACAAGCACATCCAGGTAACTGACAAAACAAAGGAAACACTAACATAAAGTGTCTTAATAGGGTGTTGGACCAAAACAAGCTGCCAGAACAGCTTCAATACGCCTTGGCATAGATTCTACAAGTGGACCTAAACCATTCCAGGAAAATTCACCCCACACACCATAACGTATACTTTGTATCCCTAATTTACTCAAGTGTTTCCATTATTTTGGCAGTTTACAGGTATGCCTACAGTCGAGAAGGAGGCAATTTGGGCAGCATTCGGGCCAAATATAGAACAGCTTGTTGCGTTGTGGCCAGAGACATATAATCCATTGAAGGGTTTTAGAACCTCACACATTTCAGCAAATAAACACCTGTTTCAAATAAACGCCTGTTTCAAATAAACCTGTTTCAAATAAACCTGTTTCAAATAAACGCCTGTTTCAAATAAACCTGTTTCAAATAAACCTGTTTCAAATAAACGCCTGTTTCAAATAAACCTGTTTCAAATAAACCTGTTTCAAATAAACGCCTGTTTCAAATAAACGCCTGTTTCAAATAAACCTGTTTCAAATAAACCTGTTTCAAATAAACGCCTGTTTCAAATAAACGCCTGTTTCAAATAAACCTGTTTCAAATAAACGCCTGTTTCAAATAAACACCTGTTTCAAATAAACGACGGGTCTAAAATTTAATTGTTTATAAGGTTCATGGTTCTGAAGTGCGAAATCCTCTGTCACCAAGCTATGTCTTTGCAAGTCTGATCTGTAATGGATTTGTTATGAAAGTATTTTTCGGGTGACAGCACCCATCTTACTCATGTCACTCAATCAAGTGCGCCATGCTCTAAAAATAACTCAGTGTTAGTGTTTCTTTTCTTTTGCTCTGGCTAGTCTGTAAAGAAAAGGGGCGGGCTGTAGCCTACGTTGATCCTGTTGCTCTGATTGGATAGAGCAATGATGGATTTCTCATTTCAAGAGATCACTTATCCCTTTGCGTGTTTCGGTCTGTCTGGCAATTTAGATTGTTTCTGCCCTCTGATTGCCTGCTACTATGATAAATCAAATGGCTAGCAACCTATCAATGTGCATAATAAGCCGAGCTAACGTAGGGGAAAAGGAAGAGAAAAATGAACGTCTGCTCGCTGCAAGATTTGAGTAGGCCTAGCGTACACACACAAACGCAGTCACAGACCTGCTCCTGATCTGTAGCTTTTATGGTGTATATGGTCTACTTACTTAGGCATATTAAACACTTATTTTCAACATTTTATTGAGTATCTGTGTGCATTAAGGAAATAGACACCTGGCTCAAATAGAAGCCTGTGTCTAACAAGCGGCAGTTGTGTTCAGTGATTGAAGTAAATAAACGCCTGGGTTATTACTTGAAGTATTTATGATCGTCAAAAGTTCAGTTTTTGGTACCATATGCCAATGATTACATCAAGCGTGTGACTCTACAAACTTGTTGGATGCATTTGCAATTCGTTTCGTTTGTGTTTCATTATTATTTTGTTCCCAATAGAAATGAATGGTAAATAATGTATTGTGTAATTTTGGAGTCACTTTTAATATAAGAATAGAATACTTTCTAAACACTTCTACATTAATGTGGATGCTACCATAATTACGGAAAAAAAACTGAATGAATCGTGAAAAATTATGAATGAGAAAGTTACTGAGTGTTAAAAATCATTACCAATAACAGGGGAGGTTAGCATGTCTTGGGGGTATGACGTGGATAATGGACATGGGGTTCTGCTGTGACTTCTACAATGCTGTCACCGAGAGGGAAGGACAGACGAATGGACTTCATTTAGGTAGGCCTAAATGCATTTTCCTTTGCATTTGCGGGTTAGGCTACTGTTGAATCTTGAGAATACACAACTTCCCATAAGTGCATCGATACCCCAACCAGAAGCCATGGATTGCAGGCAACATCCGCACTGAGCTAAAGGTTAGAGCTGCCGCTTTCAAGGAGCGGGACTCTAACCTGGAAGCCTATAAGAAATCCCGCTATGCACTCCGACGA
The DNA here is from genome assembly GCF_901001165.1 of Salmo trutta. Taxonomy (NCBI): domain Eukaryota; kingdom Metazoa; phylum Chordata; class Actinopteri; order Salmoniformes; family Salmonidae; genus Salmo; species Salmo trutta. The sequence goes on along the minus strand of NC_042961.1, from coordinate 24,181,972 downwards.
ACCACCAAACAGGCAAAGCGTCAATACAAGATTGAATTGTACTAAACCGTCTCCGACGCTCGTCGGATGGGGCAGGGCTTGCAAACTATTACAAACCACAAAGGGAAGCACAACCACAAGCTGCCCAGTAACACGAGACTACCAGACAAGCTAAATTATTTCTATGCTCACTTCGAGGCAAATAACACTGAAGCTTGCATGAGAGCATCAGCTGTTCCGGGTCGATTGTGGGATCACGCTCTCTGTAGCCGATGTGAGTAAGAACTTTATACAGGTCAATATTCACAAGGCCGCAGGGCCAGACGGATTACCAAGACGTGTACTCCGAGCATGCGCTGAGCAACTGTCAAGGGTCTTCAGACATTTACAACCTCTCCCTGTCTGAGTCTGTAATTACAACATGTTTCAAGCAGACCACCATAGTCCCTGTGTGCAAGAACACTAAGGTAACCTGCCTAAATGACTACCGACCCGTAGCACTCACGTCTGTAGCCATGAAATGCTTTGAAAGGCTGGTCATGGCTCACATCAACACCATTATCCCAGAAACCCTAGACCCACTCCAATTTCCATATGGCACCAACAGATCCACAGATGATGTAATCTCTATTGCACTCAACACTGCCCTTTCCCACTTGGACAAAAGGAACACCTTTGTGAGAATGTTTTTCATTGACTACAGCTCAGCGTTCAACACCATAGCTCCCTCAAAGCTCATCACTAAGCTAAGGATCCTGGGATTAAACACCTCCCTCTGCAACTGGATCCTGGACTTCCTGACGGGCCGCCCCCAGGTGGTGAGGGTAGGTAGCAAAACATCTGCCACGCTGGTCCTCAACACTGGAGCTCCCCAGGGGTGCGTGCTCATTCCCTCCTGTACTCCCTGTTCACTCACGACTGCATGGCCAGGCACGACTCCAACACCATCATTAAGTTTGCAGACGACACAACAGTGGTAGGCCTGATCACCGACAATGATGAGACAGCCTATAGGGAGGAGGTCAGAGACCTGGCCAGGTGGTGCCAGAATAACAACCTATCCCTCAACGTAACCAAGACTAAGGAGATGATTGTGGAAAAGGAGCACCGAGCATGCCCCTATTCTCATCGACGGGGCTGTAGTGGAGCAGGTTGAGAGCTTCAAGTTCCTCGGTGTCCACATCAACAACAAACTAGAATGGTCCAAACACACCAAGACAGTCGTGAAGAGGGCACGACAAAGCCTATTCCCCCTCAGGAAACTAAAAAGATTTGGCATGGGTCCTGAGATACTCAAAGTGTTCTATAGCTGCAACATCGAGAGCATCCTGACTGGTTGCATCACTGCCTGGTACTGCAATTGCTCGGCCTCTGACTGCAAGGCACTTCAGAGGGTAGTGCGTACGGCCCAGTACATCACTGGGGCTAAGCTGCCTGCCATCCAGGACCTCTACACCAGGCGGTGTCAGAGGAAGGCCCTAAAAATTGTCAAAGACCCCAGCCACCCCAGTCATAGGCTGTTCTCTCTACTACCGCATGGCAAGCGGTACCAGAGTGCCAAGTCTAGGACAAAAAGGCTTCTCAACAGTTTTTACCCCCAAGCCATAAGACTCCTGAACAGGTAATCAAATGGCTACCTGGACTGTTTGCATTGTGTGCCCCCCCCCCACCCTCAAACCCTCTTTTTACGCTGCTGCTACTTTCTGTTTATCAAAAATGCATAGTCACTTTAGCTATACATTCATGTACATACTACCTCAATTGGGCCGACCAACCAGTGCTCCCGCACACTGGCTAACCGGGCTGTCCCGCCACCCACCAACCGCAGCCAAACCCACCTTTACGCCACTGCTACTCTCTGTTCATCATAGATGCATAGTCACTCTAACCATATCTACATTGACATACTACCTCAATCAGCCTGATTAACCGGTGTCTGTATGTAGCTTCGCTACTTTTATAGCTTCGCTACTGTATATAGCCTGTCTTTTTACTGTTGTTTTATTTCGTTACTTACCTGTTGTTCACCTAATACCTTTCTTGCACTATTGGTTAGAGCCTGTAAGTAAGCATTTCACTGTAAGGTCTACACCTGTTGTATTCAGCGCACGTGACAAATATACTTTGATTTGATTTGATATGCATTGTCACTTTAACTCTACCTACATGTACATATTACCTCAATTACCCCGACTAACCCGTGCCCCCACACATTGACTCCGTACCGGTATCCCCTGTATATAGCCTCACTATTGTTATTTTACTGCTGCTGTTGAATTATTTGCTACTTTTATTTTCTATTTTTTACTTATCTATTTTTTTTCTTAAAACTTCGTAAAGCATTGTTGGTTGAGGGCTTGTAAGTAAGCATTTCACTGTAAGGTGAAACATCTGTTGTATTTGGCACGTGACAAATAACATTTAATTTGATTTGAAATGCATTTGATTTATTAAGCTAGAATGTCATTTTCAAATCAAACTTTATTAGTCACTTGCGCCTAATACAACAAGTGTAGACCTTACCGTGAAATGCTTACTTACAAGCCCTTAACCAACAGCGCAGTTCAAGAAGAGTTAAGAAAATATTTACAAAATACATTAAAGTAAACAATAATTAAAAGTAACACAATAAAATAACAATAACGAGGCTATATACAGTGGGTACCGGTACCGAGTCAATGTGCCGGGCTACAGGTTAGTCGAGGTAATGACACTTTTGATGACACTTTTGTTGACGTTTTGAACTGCATTTTTCAGTCATTTTGGTTGTTGATATGGACATTTTGTTAGAAACGTATTCATTATGTGTGTGTAATAGTAATATTATTATATGTGTGAACTTAGATTTTTGGTTGATTGTGATGTGAATCCAACATATAAATTGCTAAAGGTCCCAAGTAAAAATAGCATTTGAATGACCAAAACATCACCCAAAAATGTTTTACACTGTTCAAATACTCTGAATTTAAGAAATTGTGTCTTTTATCAAATCTCTAACTATCAGGAAGTCTGAAAGAACAGGCTGAGTTGGCGTGGAGCTTACAGTCATGAGCTCGCCTTTTACTGACAGCTCTTTGAAAAACCCTTGTGGTCGTTGCCAGGTAACAAGGTAAACAATGGGCCACATATCATTCCGAGCCTAAATAGTATACCTCAACACATTTTCTCAGCAAAATGCTTGCATGGTCAACAGAGCTGATCAGAGACTATTGGGTATCAGACAAACTGCAGCAATACACAATTGCATTTATTTTGTTTTGTAACTATACTGAACAAAAATAGAAACGCAACATGCAACAATTTCAAAGATTTTACTGAGTTACAGTTCATATAAGGAAATCAGTCAATTGAAATAAATGAATTAGGCCCTAATCTATGGATTTCACATGACTGGGCAGGGGCGCAGCCATGGGTGGGCCTGGGAGGGCAAAGGACCACAAACTTGGGAGCAAGGCTCACCCACTGGGGAGCCAGGACCTGCCAATCAGAATTCGTTTTTCCCCACAAAAGAGCTTTACTACAGACAGAAATACTCCTCACTTCCATCAGCTTCTGGGTGTCTGGTCTCAGACGATCCCGCAGGTGAAGAAGCTCGGATGTGGAGGTCCTGGGCTGGCGTGGTTACACGTGGTCTGCGGTTGTGAGGCCGGTTGGACGTACTGCCAAAATCTCTAAAACGTCATTGGAGGCAGCTTATGGTAGAGAAATTAACATTAAATTCTCTGGCAACAGCTCTGGTGGACATTCCTGCCGTCAGCATGCTAATTGCACGCTCCCTCAAAACTTCAGACATTCTTGGCATTGTGTTGTGTGACAAAACCGCACATTTTAGAGTGGTCTTTTATTGTCCCCAGCACAAGGTGTACCTCTGTAATGATCATGCTGTTTAATCAGCTTCTTGATATGCCACACCTGTCAGGTGGATGGATTATTTTGGCAAAGTAGAAATGCTCACTAACAGGGATGTAAAAAAATGTGTGCACAAAATTTCAGAGAAATAAGATTATTGTGCGTATGGAACATTTCTGGGATCTTTTATTTCACCTCATGAAATATAGGACCAACACTTTACATGTTGTGTTTATATTTTTGTTCAGTATAATTACAGAATACAGTTCACTGATACCCTTCACAAGAATTAGTAAAGCCCGAGTCACTTTAGAAGCTCAGATAAGGGAATGTACATGAAAACAGCATACAATAAGTGTACTGGACAATTTATTGGTGCTTCCGCATTAGCATTATAAACAACAATATGTTCAGAATGGTATGTATCGATCAGACATTTATTTGATCATTTACAATAGACCAGCATAGCCAAAATACTGATCAACATCAACTCATGAGAGTAAAGGTGAGAAATAATAGTGACATTTGATAGAAAATAATATAAAAGCCACGGCCGCCCTACAGTGTGCAGGACTCCATTGATTTGTACAATTTGTAACACTCATCTCCCGTCCGAACGCTTGAAAAAAAAAACACAAAGTAACAAATTGTGATATATCATGTAAAAGTTGAATTATTTAGGCTTTAGGAACCAACTAAAGAGATTGATGGAAAGGGAAGTGGGAGAGGAAGGGGACCGATGTACCCCGCTTCATTCAAGCAGGCTTCAGTCACCCACTTGGCTTCAGTCATCCCCAAGATCGAAGCGGGAGACAAATCAAGCTATGGCCTCCTCCTTGTCAGGCCTCTCACACTGGGCAGACAGGGGCCCTGGGATGAACAGCTCGCACTGCTTCCCCACATACAGCGCTGGATCAAGGGTGAGGAGATCCAAGGAGTGTGTATGACATGTGTATGAAAAGGGAAATGTTTGTTAAATGAGTAGTGAATTTTATTTCATTTTATTTTTCTGTTCTTAGTTATGATGCTCTCAATTCATTTTGCAGTGATCTACTCATTCTACAGTGTGTTTTATAGCATTTTTGAAGTACTGGATTTGCAATATGCAATATTTGGTTGTACACTTTCTGATGAAACTTTTCAGTGTTTGTATTTGGAATGTGATTTCCTGAAACGCTCAATTGATTTGAAATTAAAACTATGACTTGGGTCTGTCTTCACAGGCTTCACAGCCTATCCTACTTCTTTGCCTTGGGAAAGCTGATTTTTCTATTACAGTATTCCTGCTGCGGTGGTTGCCTGAGAAGCTGTGCAGACAGAGTAGATGTTACATTTTCTAAAATGTCCATCATTACAGCTTGATGATAGTGGGAAGACAAAAAGGAGATGGGGAGTGAAATAATAACAACCCACCACCCCCCTAATCATCATGATTAGCCCCAATGACACAAGCTATATCAACTGTAAGACAACAACCCACACAATGAAACGGCAAAAAATATATGTTTCATTTGAGGGGTAAAATTACAAATACTATACACATCGCAGCTCCTTTTGTGAACAACATTCCTTCGTGTGAGCTGTGTGCTGGCAGTTCTCACACTCAGTGTTGATGGGTTGGAAGAACAAAAAACATATAGTGACTATCAGGTGTGTTACAGAAAATATACCGCTGATGAGTCATAGCAGCCACTGTAGTGGAAAACTAGAGCACAACGATGAAGGCCAGGTCTGAAGATGCGTCTAGTGACTTGCTGACACCAGCCTGACGTGTTGATTCAATTTGCCGTTGTCCGGATGGATGGCGCAGCGGTCTAAGGCACTGCATCTCAGTGCTAGAGGTGTCACTACAGACCCTGGTTTGATTCCAGGCTGTATCACCTCTGGCCGTGATTGGGAGTCCTATAGGGCGGCGCACAATTGGCCCAGCGTCGTCCGGGTTTGGCCAGGGTAGGCTGTCATTATAAGACGGATTTTGTTCTTAACTGACTTGCCTAGTTAAACTAAAAAGTGTATATATATATATTTGTGTCTCACAGGAGAGAGCCACACCTTCGCAGTGGCAATCTCCAGGATGAGACATTCTCATGGAAGTCCTGGGGTCACTGTCACCAGGAGAGTTGAGAAGACTAATGAAACTTGAATAAACAAAATGATTGCTACTGTGTGAATTAGATTGTCATGTTTGGATTGTTTCAAAAGTTCATAAAGAGCTATGGTCTTCGATATGTTTCATTGTACTGTACGTGTTATGGATTTATTGTTACAGAGAAATTGTCTTATTCTGTTCATCGGACGGCGATAATTCAAAGAGGAGCAACACAGGGGTGTGCTCTTATCATACATTTGTCACACCCTGATCTGTTTCACCTGTCTTTGTGATTGTCTCCACCACCCTCCAGGTGTCGCCCATCTTCCCCATTATCCCATGTGTATTTATACCTGTGTTCTCTGTTTGTCTGTTGCCAGTTCGTTTTGTTCGTTTTTGTAATACATCAAATTACTTTTAAATGGATACGAACCGTAGTTCTCAAATATTCCTTGAATTATTATTTGGTGAAATGTCTAATGGTAAATGTTATTTACGACACACATAGCGTATATGCTTGGTCTCTAACTGTGCATCTCTGAGCTAAGGTTAACGCATTCATTTAATGCTAGGACGTCGATTGCAATACATTAGCTCCTTGATCCTCAGCCTCTTAATAATTGCAGAAGGGTAAAACGTAGACACTTGCATCATATATCTCGAGTGGTGACTCAAGCCTTGCAACCTTGGCTAAACCCACTGGATACGATTATGGGTCTATGGGTCTATAATATTCACATGATAAAGGAGTCAGATGGTATATCATATTAGGGTCATAAACCCTCTACACTAATTCTCTGTCAACCTCAGACCAAGTTAATTTTCACAATTTTACACCACAGCCACCGTTTCAGACTAATCAAACTCTGATACTTACATTAGGGTCAGCACTTGCAAGATCCACTGATCCACTGTTAATGATGGTACAGAATCCAACTTCAGGATTATCTTCCCGACAAGACCCATCAATTGTTCTCCCCAATTGATAAAGCAACTTTGCTTGAAATGTGCACTGCACAAGGGTGACATGATGGCAATTTTTTGGTGCAGCCTGTCCACCTGAAATGAAAAGCTGCCACTGCTGTCGGATATATTCATCCTTCGGGGAAATAGTGTTAAATTAACACGATGGCATCCAATCACAACACAGTGTGCTTTTGGAATTACATGACGTTGCATAATGTATGGGTCAAGAGTAAGGGATTCTGAGAGGATCCCTGTGAACAGTAGATATGTGCCAGCACAGAGGGATAAGCAAATGCGTGATATATGCTTCAGTAAGGTTGGCTTCTTAGTGTTCATAGCAATGGTTATCAACTGTACCGCAAAAATTGAATGTAAATTACAGAAAATACAGTGCATTCGGAAAGTATTCAGACCCTTTGACATTTTGTTAAGTTACAGCCTTATTCTAAAATGGATTAAATAAAATAAAAATGTCCTCAGCAATCTACACACAATGCACCATAATGATGAAGCGAAAACAGGTTTTTAGTAAAAACAAATACCTTATTTACATAAGTATTCAGAACCTTTGCTATGAGACTCGAAATTGAGCTCAGGTGCAGCCTGTTTCCAGGATAGCACTGCTGGGTGATCTGAAATGTCATAGTCAATCAATCAATAATATAATAATACATTTAGCAAAAATGTTAATTTTCAATTTACTATCTGTAGAAACAATGAGAATAGAAAGGTTCAGAACTTTTGTGAAACATCACAGCACACTGGAAAAATACATGGCAAATAGTAATCCAATATGGATAGTGTTATGAAATAGATGGGATGGGTTGAATGGAGCTGAAGGTTGGGACTAATAACAACTAATAACAACAAGATAACTAATGTAAAACATACTGTGCCTGTAAAACGTATATAGGTTGAGAACTTTTGTGAAAGAGCACAGCTTGAAGGATATGGCAAATAGAAATCAAACCGGATGGACATCAGAAATAGATGGGAGAGTTTGAGGGTAGAGGAAGGACATGAGTAAAAATAAAATAGAACTATTGTAAAATAGACTGTGTCCATAAAATGTTTATAGTATGTATGAGCTGGGAAAACAGGCCTAAGCATTGTTGTTCACTAGTTTGCTCCAATTGGGGAAGCAGGGGTAGGGTTGGAAGGTAATAAAGGAAAATATATATTTGTAAAAAGATATATGTATTTATGTAGCTATGTGTATATGTATGTATTTATGTGTGCATGTATATGCGTGTATGTATGTTTATGTACAGTTGAAGTTGGAAGTTTAAATAGACCTTAGCCAAATACATACATAAAAATTCCCTGTCTTAGGTCAGTTAGGATCACCACTTTATTTTAAGAACGTGAAATGTCAGAATAACAGTAGAGAGAATTATTTCTTTCAGCTTTTATGTCTTTCATCACATTCCCCGTGGGTCAGAAGTTTACATACACTCAATTAGTATTTGGTAGCATTGCCTTTAAATTGTTTAACTTGGGTCAAACGTTTCGGATAGCCTTCCACAATAAGTTGGGTGAATTTTGGCCCATTCCTCCTGACAGAGCTGGTGTAACTGAGTCAGGTTTGTAGGCCTCCTTGCTCGCACACGCTTTTCAGTTCTGCCCACAAATTTTCTATAGGATTGAGGTCAGGGATTTGTGATGGCCACTCCAGTACCTTGACTTTGTTGTCCTTAAGCCATTTTGCCACAACTTTGGAAGCCTGCTTGGGGTCATTGTTCATTTGGAAGACCCATTTGCAACCAAGCTTTAACTTCCTGACTGATGTCTTGAGATGTTGCTTCAATATATCCTCTTTTCCTTCCCCATGATGCCATCTATTTTGTGAAGTGCACCAGTCCCTCCTGCAGCAAAGCACCCCCACAACATGATGTGCTTCACGGTTTGGATGGGGTTTGGATGGTGTTTTTTGGATTGAAAGCCTCCCCTTTTTCCTCCAAACATAACGATGGTCATTATGGCCAAACAGTTCTATTTCTGTTTCATCAGACCAGAGGACATTTCTCCAAAAAGTACGATTTTTGTCCCCATGTGCAGTTGCAAACCGTAGTCTGGCTTTTTTTATGGCGGTTTTGGAGCAGTGGCTTCTTCCTTGCTGAGCGGCATTTCAGGTTATGTCGATATAGGACTCTTTTTACTGTGGATATAGATGCTTTTGTACCTGTTTCCTCCAGCATCTTCACAAGGTCCTTTGCTGTTGTTCTGGGATTGATTTGTACTTTTCGCAACAAAGTACGTTCATCTCTAGGAGACAGAACGCGTTTCATTCCTTAGCGGTATGACAACTGTGTGGTCCCATGGTGTTTATACTTGCGTACTATTGTTTGTACAGATGAAAATTGTACCTTCAGGCATTTGGAAATTGCTCCCAAGGATGAACCAGACTTGTGGAGGTCTGCAATTTTTTTTCTGAGGTCTTGGCTGATTTCTTTTGATTTTTCCCATGATGTCAAGCAAAGAGTCACTGAGTTTCAAGGTTGGCCATGAAATACATCCACAGGTATACTTCCAATTGACTCAAGTAATGTCAATTATCTTATCAGAAGCTTCTAAAGCCATGACATCATTTTATGGAATTTTCCAAGCTGTTTAAAGGCACAGTCAACTTAGTGTATGTAAACCTCTGACCCACTGGAATTGTGATACAGTGAAATAATCTGTCTGTAAACAATTGTTGGAAAAATGACTTGTGTCATGCACAAAGTAGATGTCCTAACCGACTTGCCAAAACTATAGTTTGTTAACAAGGAATTTGTGGAGTGGTTGAAAAACAAGTTTTAATGACTCCAACCGAAGTGTATGTAAACTTCCGCCTGTATATGTGTATATACACTGCCGTTCAAAAGTTTGGGGTCACTTAGAAATGTCCTTGTTTTTGAAAGAAAAACAATTTTTTTTGTCCATTAAAATAACATAAAATTCATCAGAAATACAGTGTAGACATTGTTAATGTTGTAAATGACTATTGTAGCTGGAAACGGCAGATCTTTTTATGGAATATCTACCGAGGCGTACAGAGGCCCATTATCAGCATCCATCCCTCCGGTGTTCCAATGGTACGTTGTGTTAGCTAATCCAAGTTTATAATTTTAAAAGGCTAATTGATCATTAGAAAACCCTTTTGAAATTATGTTAGCACAGCTGAAAACAGTTGTGCTGATTAAAGAAGCAATACAACTGGCCTTTCTCCAGAGTATCTGGAGCATCAGCATTTGTGGGTTTGATGACAGGCTCAAAATGGCCACAAACAAAGAACATTCTTCTGAGACTAATCAGTCTATTCTTGTTCCATGCGAGAAATTGCCAAGTAACTGAAGATCTCGTACAACGCAGCGTACTACTCCCTTCACAGAACAGCGCACTTCTCCCGTCACTGACCAGCACAAACTGGCTCTAACCAGAATAGAAAGAGGAGTGGGAGGCCCCGGTGCACAACTGAGCAAGAGGACAAGTACATTAGAGTGTCTAGTTTGAGAAACAGACGCCTCACAAGTCCTCAACTAGCAGCTTCATTAATTGGTGCCTGCAAAACACCAGTCTCAATGTCAACAGTGAAGAGGCGACTCCGGGACGCTGGCCTTCTAGGCAGAGTTCCTCTGTCCAGTGTCTGTGTCCTTTTGCCCATCTTCATGTTTTCTTTTTATTGGCCAGTCTGAGATATGGCTTTTTCTTTGCAACTCTGCCTAGAAGGCCAGCATCCCGGAGTCGCCTCTTCACTGTTGATGTTGAGACTGGTGTTTTGCGGGTACCGTTTAATGAAGCTTCAAAAACAAGGACATTTCTAAGTGACCCCAAACTTTTGAATGGTAGTATATATATATACTGCTCAAAAAAATAAAGGGAACACTTAAACAACACATCCTAGATCTAAATGAAAGAAATAATCTTATTAAATACTTTTTTCTTTACATAGTTGAATGTGCTGACAACAAAATCACACAAAAATAATCAATGGAAATCCAATTTACCAACCCATGGAGGTCTGGATTTGGAGTCACACTCAAAATTAAAGTGGAAAACCACACTACAGGCTGATCCAACTTTGATGTAATGTCCTTAAAACAAGTCAAAATGAGTCTCAGTAGTGTGTGTGGCCTCCACGTGCCTGTATGACCTCCCTACAATGCCTGGGCATGCTCCTGATGAGGTGATGGATGTCTCCTGAGGGATCTCCTCCCAGACCTGGACTAAAGCATCCGCCAACTCCTGGACAGTCTGTGGTGCAACGTGGCGTTGGTGGATGGAGCGAGACATGATGTCCCAGATGTGCTCAATTGGATTCAGGTCTGGGGAACGGGTGGGCCAGTCCATAGCATCAATGCCTTCCTCTTGCAGGAACTGCTGACACACTCCAGCCACATGAGGTCTAGCATTGTCTTGCATTAGGAGGAACCCAGGGCCAACCGCACCAGCATATGGTCTCACAAGGGGTCTGAGGATCTCATCTCGGTAATGGCAGTCAGGCTACCTCTGGCGAGCACATGGAGGACTGTGCGGCCCCCCAAAGAAATGCCACCCCACACCATGACTGACCCACCGCCAAACCGGTCATGCTGGAGGATGTTGCAAGCAGCAGAACGTTCTCCACGGCGTCTCCAGACTCTGTCACGTCTGTCACATGTGCTCAGTGTGAACCTGCTTTCATCTGTGAAGAGCACAGGGCGCCAGTGGCGAATTTGCCAATCTTGGTGTTCTCTGGCAAATGCCAAACGTCCTGCACGGTGTTGGGCTGTAAGCACAACCCCCACCTGTGGACGTCGGGCCCTCATACCACCCTCATGGAGTCTGTTTCTGACCGTTTGAGCAGACACATGCACATTTGTGGCCTGCTGGAGGTCATTTTGCAGGGCTCTGGCAGTGCTTCTCCTGCTCCTCCTTGCACAAAGGCGGAGGTAGCGGTCCTGCTGCTGGGTTATTGCCCTCCTACGGCCTCCTCCACGTCTCCTGATGTACTGGCCTGTCTCCTGGTAGCGCCTCCATGCTCTGGACACTACGCTGACAGACACAGCAAACCTTCTTGCCACAGCTCGCATTGATGTGCCATCCTGGATGAGCTGCACTACCTGAGCCACTTGTGTGGGTTGTAGACTCCGTCTCATGCTACCACTAGAGTGAAAGCACCGCCAGCATTCAAAAGTGACCAAAACATCAGCCAGGAAGCATAGGAACTGAGAAGTGGTCTGTGATCCCCACCTGCAGAACCACTCCTTTATTGGGGGTGTCTTGCTAATTGCCTATAATTTCCACCTGTTGTCTATTCCATTTGCACAACAGCATGTGAAATGTATTGTCAGTCAGTGTTGCTTCCTAAGTGGACAGTTTGATTTCACAGAAGTGTGATTGACTTGGAGTTACATTGTGTTGTTTAAGTGTTCCCTTTATTTTTTTGAGCAGTATATATATATATATATATATATATATATATTATATATACAGTGCCTTGCAAAAGTATTCACCCCCTTGGCGTTTTCCCTATTTTGTTGCATTACAACCTGTGGATTTTTATTTGGATTTCATGTAATGGACATACACAAAATAGTCCAAATTGATGAAGTGAAATGAAAAAAATAACTTGTTTAAAAAATTAGAAAATGTAAAAACGGGCAAGTGGTGCGTGCATACATATGCGTTCACCCCCTTTGCTATGAAGCCCCTAAATAAGATCTGGTGCAACCAATTACCTTCAGAAGTCACATAATTAGTTAAATAAAGTCCACCTGTGTGCAATCTAAGTGTCACATGATATGTCACATGATCTCAGTATATATACACCTGTTCTGAAAGGCCCCAGAGTCTGCCACACCACTAAGCAAGGGGCACTACCAAGCAAGCAGCACTATGAAGACCAAGGAGCTCTCCAAACAGGTCAGGGACAAAGTTGTGGAGAAGTACAGATCATTGTTGGGTTATAAAAAAATATCTGAAACTTTGAACATCTCACAGAGCACCATTAAATCCATTATTAAAAAATGGAAAGAATATGGCACCACAACAAACCTGCAAAGAGAGGGCCGCCCACCAACACTCACAGACCAGGCAAAGGGGGCATTAATCAGAGAGGCAACAAAGAGACCAAAGATAACCCTGAAGGAGCTGCAAATCTCCATAGCGGAGATTGGAGTATCTGTCCAAAGGACCACTTTAAGCCTGACACTCCACAGAGCTGGGCTTTACGGAAGAGTGGCCAAAAGAAAATAAGCATACATGTTTGGTGTTCGCCAAAAGGCATGTGGGAGACTCCCCAAACATATGGAAAAACGTACTCTGGTCAGATGAGACTAAAATGTAGCTTTTTGTCCATCAAGGAAAACGCTATGTCTGGCGCAAACCCAACACCTCTCATCACCCCGAGAATACCATCCCCACAGTGAAGCATGGTGGAGGCAGCATCATGCTGTGTGTCAGAATTGAAGGAATGATGGATTGCGCTAAATACAGGGATATTCTTGATGGAAACCTGTTTCAGTCTTCCAGAGATTTGAGACTGGGACGGAGGTTCACCTTCCAGCAGGACAATGACCCTAAGCATACTGCTAAAGCAACACTCGAGTGGTTTAAGGGGAAACATTTAAATGTCTTGGAATGGCCTAGTCAAATCACAGACCTCAATCTGTGGTATGACTTAAAGATTGCTGTACACCAGCGGAACCCATCCAACTTGAAGGAGCTGGAGCTGTTTTGCCTTGAAGAATGAGCACAAATCCCAGTGGCTAGATGTGCCAAGCTTATAGAGACATACCCAAAGAGACTTTGTAGCTGTAATTGCTGCAAAAGGTGGCTCTACAAAGTATTGACTTTGAGGGGGTGACTAGTTATGCACGATCAAGTTTTCAGTTTTCTTTCTTATTTCTTGTTTGTTTCACAATAAAAACATATTTTGCTTCTTCAAAGTGGTAGGCATGATGTGTAAATCAAATTATACACCCCCCCCCCAAAATCAATTTTAATTCCAATTTTAATTGTAAGGCAACAAAATAGGAAAAATGCCAAGGGGGGTGAATACTTTCGCAAGCCACTGTATATATTTGCAAAAAATATATATGCGTTCAGCATGACAATGCCCCCGTGCACAAAGCGAGGTCCATACAGAAATGGTTTGTCGAGATCAGTGTAGAAGAACTTGACTGGCCTGCACAGATCCCTGACCTCAACCCCATCGAACACCTTTGGGATGAATTGGAAACGCTGACTGCGAGCCAGGCCTAATCACCCAACATCAGTGCCTGACCTCACTAATGCTCTTGTGGCTGAATGGAAGCAAGTCCCCTCAGCAATGTTCCAACATCTAGTGGAAAGCCTTCCCAGAAGAGTGGAGGCAATTATAGCAGCAAAGGGGGAACCAACTATTAATGCCCATGATTTTGGAATGAGATGTTCGACGAGCAGGTGTCCACATACACTACATGACTAAAAGTATCTTGGGTTCCTTAATCTATTTTTCAGTAGCTGAACATGATCTCTCATGAAGTATGAATGCTTTTTCTGAACCAAACCAAACCAGACCAGACCAAACCATCTGAATATTAGATTTTCTTCTTTGCAGTGCAAAAGATGAATGATGAATAGAACGTATTTGCGTTGAACTGGATGGCAGTAGCTAAAATGTTACCTTACACATTAGTCTATCCTAGATCTAAATGCTAACAAATGGGAGCTGTGGAAGAGGCTTTCCTAACTGCAATGTGAGGCATCTCTGTGATGACAACAGCCTTGTGGGGCGACAGTAAAGGCCCCGTGCAAAGTATTCAAACACTCACACTGGAAGGTATTAAAACACTGCGCGTGAGTCAGAGACCGGGTGGCAGAATTACAACAAACTTGTGTGAGTGCAAAAACTCAAACATCAACAGTCTCATCCCCTCAATGGGAGGAGAGGAGAGGCCTGGGGATTGTGTGTGTGTATTCATCCTTGAAAGCCATTTAGTCGTTCATTATTGACCCTGACAGCTATTTTCTGTGTCATTTAACAAATACTTCAAACTGATAGACTAGGAAATCAATATAAAGTGAGGCTTAGGGAGAGAGGAAGATGATGATGAGGGCAGGGCGGAAAAGAGAAAGACAGAAATAATCAAAGAAAGTAAACAGAATGTAATCTCCTCCAAACATGTTCAAGGAACTATCAATTATCTTTCATTCAATGACAATACTTCTATTTCTGGCTCATTTCCACTGTTGTGCTATTCCCTGAGCTGCATTATCTTGATGTTGCCATGCTGATCCACAATATCAATCAAGGTCATGAAATCATCTCTATGGATGAGAACATTGTATCCTGATGAAGTGAATAATATGCTGCTAGCTTCTTTCATTAATTGTGTGATAAGAACGGTGAGTGGGGAGAGCAGGGACATACAGTACCAGTCAAAAGTTTGGTCACCCCTACTCATTCCAGGGTTTTTATTTATTTATTACTGTTTTCTACATTGTAGAATAATAGTGAAGACATCAAAACTATGAAATAACACATATGGAATCATGTAGTAACCAATAAAGTTTTATATTTGAGATTCTTCAATGTAGCAACCCTTTACCTTGATGAAAGCTTTGCACACTCTTGGCATTCTCTCAACTAGCTTCATGAGGTAGTCACCTGGAATGCATTTCTATTAACAAGTGTGCCTTGTTGAAAGTTAATTTGTGGAATTTCTTTCCTTCTTTATGCGTTTGAGCCAATCAGTTGTGTTGTGACAAGGTAGGGGTGGTATACAGAAGATAGCCCTATTTGGTAAAAGACCAAGTCCATATTATGGCAAGAACAGCTCAAATAAGCAAACAGAAATGACAGTCCATAATTACTTTAAGACATGAAGGTCAGTCAATACGGAAAATTTCAAGAACTTTGAAGACCGCCACAGGAAAGGAAGACCCAGAGTTAACTCTGCCGCAGAGGATAAGTTCATTACAGTTAACGGCACCTCAGATTGCAGCCCAAATAAATGCTTCATGGAGTTCGAGTAACAGACACATCTCAACATCAACTGTTCAGAGAATGCGTGAATCAGGCCTTCATCAAATCAGACTGTATTAGTCACGTGCACCTAATACAACAAGTGTAGACCTTACCGTGAAAGGCTTACTTACAAGCCCTTAACCAACAGTGCAGTTCAAGAAGAGTTAAGAAAATATTTACCAAATAAACTAAATTAAAAAATAATTAAAAGTAACACAATAAAATAACAATAACAAGGCTATATACAGGGGGTACTGGTACCAAGTCAATGTGCAATTGTACAGTTTAGTTGAAGTAATTTGTACATGTAGGTAGGCGTGAAGTGACCATGCGTATATAATAAACAGCGAGTAGCAGCAGTGTATAAAACAAATGGGGGGGGGGGTCAACGTAAATAGTCCGGGTGGCCATTTGATTAATTGTTCAGCAGCCTTATGGCTTGGGGGTAGAAGCTGTTAAGGAGCCTTTTGGTCCTAGACTGGCGCTCCGGTACCACTTGCCGTGTGGTAGCAGAGAAAACAGTCTATGACTTGGGTGACTGGGGTCTCTGACAATTTTTTGGGCTTTCCTCTGACACCGCCTATTATTATATAGGTCCTGGTTGAATTGCTGCAAAGAAACCACTACTAAAGGACACCAATAATAATAAGAAACTTGTTTGGGCCAAGAAACACAAGCAATGGATGTTAGACCAGTGGAAATCTGTCTTTTGGTCTGATGAGTCCAAATTTCAGATTTTTGGTTCCAACCACCGTGTCTTTGTAAGACGCAAATTAGGTGACCGGATGATCTCCACATGTGTGGTTCACACTGTGAAGCATGGAGGAGGAGTGATGGTCCTTTGCTGGTGACACTGTCCCCTCCTGTCTCAGCCTCCAGTATTTATGCTGCAATTTTTTATTTAACCTTATTTAACTAGGCAAGTCGGTTAAGAACAAATTCTTATTTACAATGACAACCTACTGGGGAACAGTGAGCTGACAAGACAAAAATAACAGATTTTTACCTTATCAGCTCGGGGATTCAATCAAGCAATGTTACGGTTACTAGCCCAATGCTCTAACCACTAGGCTACCGGTTGCCACCCCGGCAATAGTTTATGTGTTGGGGGGCTAGGGTCAGTCTTATGTCTGGAGTATTTCTCCTGTCTTATCTGGTGCCCTGTGTGAATTTAAGTATGCTCCCTCTAATTCTCTCTCTCCCTCCCTCTCCCTCCCCTCTCAGAGGACTGAGCCCTGGGACCATATCTCAGGACTACCTGTCCTGATGACTCCTTGCTGGCCCCAATCCACCAGGTCGTGCTGCTGCTCCAGTTTCAACTGTTCTGCCTACGGCTTTGGAACCCTGACCTGTTCACCGGATGTGCTACCTTGTCCCAGACCTGCTGTTTTCGACTCTCTCTCTACCGGACCTGCTGTCTCTAACTCTGAATGCTCGGCTATGAAAAGCCAACTGACATTTACTCCTGAGGTGCTGACCTGTTGCACCCTCTACAACCACTGTGATTATTATTATTATTATTTGACCCTGCTGGTCATCTATGAACGTTTGAACATCTTGGCCATGTACTGTTATAATCTCAACCCGGCACAGCCAGAAGAGGACTAGACACCCCTCAAAGCCTGGTTCCTCTCTAGGTTTCTTCCTAAGTTCCTGCCTTTCTAGGGAGTTTTTCCTAGCCACCGTGCATCTAAATCTGCATTGCTTGCTGTTTGGGGTATTAGGCTGGATTTCTGTATAGCACTTTCTGACATCGGCTGATGTAAAAAAGGCTTTCTAAATACATTTGATTGATTGATTCATTTAGAATTCAAGGCACACTTAACCAGCATGACTACCACAGCATTCTACAGCGATATGCCATCCCATCTGATTTGCGCTTAGTGGGACTATCATTTGTTTTTCAACAGGACAATGACCCAACACACTTCCAGGCTGTGTAAGGGCTATTTGACCATGAAGGAGAGTGATGGAGTGCTTAATCAGATGACCTGGCCTCCACAATCACCCGGCCTCAACCCAATTGAAATGGTTTGGGTGTCACGACTTCCGCCGAAGTCGGCTCACCTCCTTGTTCGGGCGACGTTCGGCAGTCGACGTCACCGGCCTTCTAGCCATCGCCGCTCCATTTGTCATTGTTCCATTTGTTTTGTCTTGTTCACCGCACACCTGGTTTACATTCCCTAATCAACTGCATATATATATTCCCCTGTTCCCCCTATGTCTTTGTGTGGGATTGTTTTGTTACGTGTTTTGTATTGACGCGCCTAGCTGGTTTTTCCCCGGGTACTATGTGTCAACCCGGAGTATGTTTAATTGTTAAACATTTTTGCTTATTTGTGACTTTGTCGCGCTTTGCACTTTTGCCTTTGGCTAGAGGTTTGTTGGACACTGTTTGCTTCTGCCGAATAAAGTGTGCACCTGATCATAAATCTCTGCTCTCCTGCACCTGACTTCAACACCAGTAGCGCATACGCTGACATTGGGATGAGTTGGACCGCAGAGTGAAGGAAAAGCAGCCAATAAGTGCTCAGCATATGTGGGAACTCTTTCAAGACTGTTGGAAAAGCATTCCAGGTGAAGCTGATTGAGAGAATTCCAAGTGTGCAAAGCTGTCATCAAGGCAAAAGGTGGCAACTTTGAACATTCTATAATCTAAAATATACTGCTCAAAAAAATAAAGGGATCACTTAAACAACACATCCTAGATCTGAATGAAAGGAATAATCTTATTAAATACTTTTTTCTTTACATAGTTGAATGTGCTGACAACAAAATCACACAAAAATAATCAATGGAAATCCAATTTATCAACCCATGGAGGTCTGGATTTGGAGTCACACTCAAAATTAAAGTGGAAAACCACAACACAGGCTGATCCAACTTTGATGTAATGTCCTTAAAACAAGTCAAAATGAGTCTCAGTAGTGTGTGTGGCCTCCACGTGCCTGTATGACCTCCCTACAACGCTTGGGCATGCTCCTGATGAGGTGGCGGATGGTCTCCTGAGGGATCTCCTCCCAGACCTGGACTAAAGCATCCGCCAACTCCTGGACAGTCTGTGGTGCAACGTGGCGTTGGTGGATGGAGCGAGACATGATGTCCCAGATGTGCTCAATTGGATTCAGGTCTGGGGAACGGGCGGGCCAGTCCATAGCATCAATGCCTTCCTCTTGCAGGAACTGCTGACACACTCCAGCCACATAAGGTCTAGCATTGTCTTGCATTAGGAGGAACCCAGGGCCAACCGCACCAGCATATGGTCTCACAAGGGGTCTGAGGATCTCATCTCGGTACCTAATGGCAGTCAGGCAACCTCTGACGAGCACATGGAGGGCTGTGCGGCCCCCCAAAGAAATGCCACCCCACACCATGACTGACCCACCGCCAAACCGGTCATGCTGGAGGATGTTGCAGGCAGCAGAACGTTCTCCACGGCGTCTCCAGACTCTGTCACGTCTGTCACATGTGCTCAGTGTGAACCTGCTTTCATCTGTGAAGAGCACAGGGCGCCAGTGGCGAATTTGCCAATCTTGGTGTTCTCTGGCAAATGCCAAACGTCCTGCACGGTGTTGGGCTGTAAGCACAACCCCCACCTGTGGACATCGGGCCCTCACACCACCCTCATGGAGCCTGTTTCTGACCATTTGAGCAGACACATACACATTTGTGGCCTGCTGGAGGTCATTTTGCAGGGCTCTGGCAGTGCTTCTCCTGCTCCTCCTTGCACAAAGGCGGAGGTTGCGGTCCTGCTGCTGGGTTGTTGACCTCCTACGGCCTCCTCCACGTCTCCTGATGTACTGGCCTGTCTCTTGGTAGCGCCTCCATGCTCTGGACACTACGCTGACAGACACAGCAAACCTTCTTGCCACAGCTCGCATTGATGTGCCATCCTGGATGAGCTGCACTACCTGAGCCACTTGTGTGGGTTGTAGACTCCGTCTCATGCTACCACTAGAGTGAAAGCACCGCCAGCATTCAAAAGTGACCAAAACATCAGCCAGGAAGCATAGGAACTGAGAAGTGGTCTGTGGTCCCCACCTGCAGAACCACTCCTTTATTAGGGGTGTCTTGCTAATTGCCTATAATTTCCACCTGTTGTCTATTTCATTTGCACAACAGCATGTGAAATGTATTGTCAGTCAGTGTTGCTTCCTAAGTGGACAGTTTGATTTCACAGAAGTGTGATTGACTTGGAGTTACATTGTGTTGTTTAAGTGTTATTTTTTTTTTTTTGAGCAGTGTATATTTAGATTTGTTTAACACTTTTTTGGTTACTGCATTATTCCATATGTATTATTTCATTGTTTAGATGTCTTCACTATTATTCTACAATGTATAAACTAGTAAAAATAAAGAAAAATCCTTGAATGAGTAGGTGTGTCCAAACTTTTGAGTGGTACTGTACATAGCCACTGACAGTCTGCCTTGGTCACTGCTCTGGAAAGGCTGGGGCCTTGCCGTTCACAACTAGTCTGTGGTACCTGTATGGTTCGTGGCTAAAGCCAAATGAAGTAGGGGAGGGCTAAATTACATATTTACAAGAACTAAGAGGCCATGACATACAATAGGACTCCTGTTTATTGTCTTTCATCCTAATATCATACTCAACCTTACAACCAGTACCACAGGAGGCAGGAGACACACAGATGGCATCGCATTATGAGGGGAGACCTATAAGAGCAATTGGGACTGTATGGGGAAAGAAGGGCTGGTAGTGGCTCAGTATGCAACATCCACACTGGAACTAAAGTCAATAGCACTGTGCCCACACTGGTGCATGTGAAGAGGAAGCCATCTGGACATGAAGACAACCAATATAGACAGGAAGTTATAAAGCCGTCGATCAATTAGCCATGTTGTCTTGTTCAATCGCGTTTGTTATCTTCTAGTTGAGGAGTAATTGAATGTGTCCACGTCTAAATGACAATGTTGATAAGATCAGAGGTAGATGGAGGTAGACAGATGTATCTAGTACTCCTTTCACATAGGATTCACGGTATGTTGCCTCTAAAACAAATGGGCAATGTTAATATGATCCCCTTTCCAGCAGCCCCATGTTTACCTTTTTCTTGTCTGCATTCACCTTTTATACAGTGACTGTACAAAACATTAAGAACACCTGCTCTTTCCATGACATAGACTGACCAGGTGAATCCAGGTGAACGTTTTGACCCCTTATTGATGGCACTTGTTAAATCCACTTCAATCAGTAGATGAAGGGGAGGAGACAGGTTAAAGAAGGATTTTTAGGCCTCGAGACAATTGAGACATGGATTGTGTATGTGTGCCATTCAGAGGATGTAGGGCCAAGACAAAATTCTTTATTGCCTTTGAACGCTGTATGGTAGTAGGTGCCAGGTGTACCGGTTTGAGTATGTCAAAAGCTGCAATCCGTCTGGGTTTTTCACGCTCAACAGTTTCCCGTGTATATTCTGCTTGGTTGGCCCTGTCCGGGGGTACAGTCGGACGGGTCATGGTGTCTCCCGACCCTCTCCTGTCTCAGCCTCCAGTATTTATGCTGCAATAGTTTGTGTCGGGGCTAGGGTGAGTCTGTTATATCTGGAGTATTTCTCCTGTCTTATCCGATGTCCTGTGTGAATTTAGGAATGCTCTCTCTATCTCCCTCCGCTCCCGGAGGACCTGAGCCCTGGGACCTTGCCTCAGGACTACCTGTCCTGATGACTCCTTGCTGTCGCCAGTCCACCTGGTCACGCTGCTGCTCCAGTTTCAACTTTTCTGCCTGCGGTAATGGAACCTTGACCTGTTCACCGGACATGCTACCTTGTCCCAGTCCTGCTGTTTTCGACTCTCTCTCTACCGCACCTGCTCGCTCTAACTCTGAATGATCGGCTATGAAAAGAAACTGACATTTACTCCTGAGGTGCTGACCTGTTGCACCCTCTACAACCACTGTGATTATTATTATTAGACTGACCAGGTGAATCCAGGTGAAAGCTATGATCCCTTATTGATGCCACTTGTTAAATCCACTTCAATCAGTGTAGATGAAAGGGAGGAGACAGGTTAAAAAAGGATTTTTAAGCATTGAGACATGGATTGTGTATGTGTGCAATTTAGTAGCTGCCAGGCAAATCGGTTCGAGTGTGTCAAGAACTGCAACACTGCTGGGTTTTTCATGCTCAACAGTTTCCCGTGTATATCAAGAATGGTCCACAAACCCCAAAAAATCCAGCCAACTTGACACAACTGTGGGAAGCATTGGAGTCAACATGGTCCAGCATCCCTATGGAACGCTTGACACCTTGTAGAGTCCATGCTGTGACAAAATGAGGCTGTTCTGAGGGCAAAAGGGGGTGCAACTCAAGATTAGGAAGGTGTTCCTAATGTTTTGAACACTCAGTGTATGTTCATGTCGTCATTACCAATCAACTGCATTAATTAAAAATGACTGACTACCACCAATTTCTGTATGCTAGCTATGCTACCAGCTTATACAAACGGGAGTTAGCATTTAGCAGTCACTTCTTTTAAACCTGGAAAAGGACAACTTTTAAATGTTATGCAGCGAAAACAGTCAAATATATCAAAATCGGACTTGATTACATTGTGGTCCTATTACAATACATCAATCATGAAGAATTTGACGAATATCAACTTTGTTAGATCAGATTTGTTGAATGTGTGCCAATCCGGCATCCTTCTTCTGTTCCCCACGGTCTGCGGTCCATTTACCTCTTCATCACATCTATATTGGTCAGGGAGAAGTCCAAACCAGTCTAATTGGAATTAATGGCAGTAGAGTCATAATCCTAATTATACTTATGTAGGAAAATAAAAATTAAAGCATGTGATATCAAAAATGTTATAAAACTGTCAACCTTATATAGTCAATTATAAATACAGTTCATACAGGTTTTATAGAACATTTTCTGTACAAATAGCCTCAAATATATGTAAACAGACCATAAATGTCTACATTTGTATTTTTTTGTGGTACTGTACATAGTGGTACTGTGAGTGCTATTATATGATACAATATCAGTACTTGCTGCATTTACAACTTGTCTAAGTCCTATCAACAACTGATTTCAGCTAGTGTATGGCTGGGGATTGACTGCATTGTTTGAATGGAATTTGGCATATTGGCAGTTAATTTTGAATAATTCCTCTAAAACTGTTTGGCTAGGTAGCTAAGAAACATGCAGATACCTTTTTCCAAATGAATTGTTTTGTACAATATCTTATCACAGCACTGGCAAACCATGGTTGACCAGCTCCCTGAACAAAATGGCTGACCTTCATCCCATCATAAGAAGGTTCATGTCCATTCTTGTATTCTAAGTCCTAATTCTATGACAGCAGCATTTGATCAAGTTCTATATTCCTCCAACAGAATTCACTATTTTCATTTCTTCACATTATATGATTTGACAATAAATAAATAAAAACACAATTTAATATAATGGCTTGATTGCAACCAACAGGCGGAAACTCTTAAGGATCTGACCCTTTTTTTAAATGTTCGCCTAAAATGACATTCCCAATTCTAACTGTCTGTATTATTCCAGCCCAGGTGCGATTTAGAATTTGGCCACTAGATGGCAGCAGTGTATGTGCAAAGTTTTAGATTGATCCAATGAACCATTGAATATCGGTTCAAAATGTTGTATCAAGACTGCCCAAATGTGCCTAATTGGTTTATTACTACATTTTCAAGTTCATAATTGTGCACTCTCCTCAAACAATAGCATGTTCACTGTAATAGCTACTGTAAATTGCACAGTGCAGTTAGAATAACAAGAATTTAAGCTTTCTGCCCATATCAGATATGTCTATGTCCTGAGATTTTTTGTTTGTTACTTACAACCTCAAGCTAATCACATTAGCTTACATTCAACCGTCCCGCGGGAGGGACACAGATCCCGTAGGGGTTTAACAAGCTCCTGCGGGTTATTTCTTAAAATGCTACTAATGGGAGATTACATACACCTGGGGGCTAAGGCTTGATTGCCACGAAAAACCCTCAAGGATAAAACAGCAAATCACTTGATCTCTCTTTGTTATCATGTCAAGTAATTATGATACCAGACAGCTGGTCTAGATTCTCTACTATGAAATATTGACCTATCAGGAGTATTGGAAACCAAGGCTGATCAATGAAAATACTTATTTGGGTATAAGAATATAGAAGTAGGCATTTCACCTTAAATGTCAAAATAATATGCCATTCCAGAACTTTATAGACTACATTTTCATTTGATAAAATAAATGTAGATTATATGCTGAACAAAAATATAAAAACACGTAACAATTTCAAATATTTTACTGAGTTATAGTTAATATAAGGAAATCAGTCAATTGAAATAAATTCATTAGGACCTCATCTATGGATTTCACATGACAATATAGATACGCACGCGTTGGTAACTGATACCTTTAAAAAAATGCGCCTCAGGATTCGTCATGGTATTTCTGTGCATTCAAATTGACGTCAATAAAATGCAACTGTGTTTGTTGTCCATAGCTTATGCCTGCCCATACCATAACCCCACTGCCACCATGGGGCACTATGTCGACATTAGCAACACACAATGACATACACATGGTCTACGGTTGTGAGGCCGGTTGGACGTACTGGCAAATTCTCTAAAACAAACTTGTAGCCTCCCGAGTGGCGCAGCGGTCTGAGGCACAGCATCGCAGTGTTGTGGTGTCACTACAGCCTGGCATTTGATCCCGGAGGGCTTTACTTGGTTCATTGCGCTCAATGTGGCGGGCCGTGCGCCTGCAGGCAGACTTCGGTCGTCAGTTGAACGGTGTTTCCTCCAACACATTGGTGCAGCTGGCATCTGGGTTAAGCGAGAGGGTATTAAGAAGCGCAGTTTGGCGGGTGATGTTTTAAAGGATGCATGACTCGCCGCTGCCTCACCCAAGTTGCAGCAATGAGACAAGATCGTTATCATGAAATTGAGGAGTAAAAGTGGGGTAAAAAAAATAAAACGACGTTGGAGGTGGTTTATGGTAGAGAAATGGACATTGAATTCTCTGTCAACAGCTCTGGTTGACATTCCTGCAGTCAGCATGCATGATAACAGTACGCAACACCATCAACATTAGTTTTACATTCATAAAACTTGTTGGATAAATGACCAGAGTATAGATTTGCCGTGGTAACTTAGGAAATACTTTATTTCAGTTGTACAGAATGATTGTGAAATAGATAAATTGCCCTTAGTCTGCTCAACTAGCAAGATTAACATTTTCTGATTGATGGTTTAACGAGAGATTAGCCGGCGATAATCTAGTGGCCATCAGTGGTTGCAATTGGCCCAATGCATTTAAAAATCATTGTGGATAACACAAAAACAATTTAACACATATTTCCAATGGTGTCCTCTTGAAAACAAAATACCTCATTCATCAATGAACAACAAATTAAAGATAGAAAACAAATGGTGTCTCTAGTCAGCTTCGGATATTTGCCAGGAAAAGGAGTTGAGGCAGTTTGGAAAAGCCAGTATGGCTTGAGTGGAGCATTGATGGTACAATAGCCTATAGCCAGGGAGAAAGTCAGTCTGTCAGACAGGCCAGGAGCTATTCATCAGGGATCCTTGCTTTCTTTGACTTTCTCAGTTCCTCCATAGTAGCCGCTCCTCCGTAGGTAGCTGATCCTCCATTGCATCCGACCTTGGCTGAATGCGGTGTGCAACATTTTAAGTTGTCCCAAAATTCGAAAATGGTGGTGGAAAATTGTGTTTCATCAGGAAAGTAAGCATATTTTCCCTGGTCCATGGGGCACACGAGTATATTACAGAGAATACACATCAAGCCTAGACAATAGTGCATGGACGTTAGATCTGCCTAGGCTAAGACAAACAGTTGATGGGGTTGAATGGACATTGAACAGCAGAATAATAAACTTCCACAACAGCAGCACAGCCTTCAGCTGTAAACTGATGACCAGTAGGAGAATGGTTCCTAATTGTCAGTAATTGCTGAGCAAACCCAGCATGTTTGTCTACACTCTGGCTGTAAACAGGCTGTTTTACTCGATTACCCAGCACGCACTGGCAGACAGAGACAAGAGGACGCAGAGAGGACGGGACTCAGCAGTGTCTAGATGCCAAGTCTCCTCTCTCACACCCTCCATACTGGCAGATACTTCAGTTACGCATTGATATTAGTGATTACAATTATGTAGTTACTGCACTTTGTGACACTTACTGTCAATGGAGGGTTTGCATGGGGAGAGAGAGACATCTCTCTACTTTTGAATTGCAGACAGATTATGCTTCGTTGATGTGGCATATGGGGGTTATACGGGGACAGGTGGTGAATGAGATGCAATCTCTCCAGTTATTCCTCAGGACCATCTGAGCCAGGAGTACAAAAGATAATCACTGTCCTCTTAGCTTGGCCGCGTTGGCATGGTCAGACTGTCTTACTGGTATTTACCACACGCACACATATAAACATAGAAGCACGCACACACACACACTGACAAGGGCCAGCCTTGGAGCCTATACGCACATTACTTGATGTGTTGAGATAGGGCATGGAGACAGGTTTTGTTGTTTAGTTACGGTTATCCCTCAGGCATGGCCATGGAGATAAGACCAGCATCAGATTGCACCTGCTCTCTAACAATAACCAACAATAACGAACCTGGCTGACACGACCTGAGAAAAGCCACAGGATGAGGCTCAGTGCTGACAGAAAGAGCAAGGCAACCTTTATAAGCAAACCTTTTTGATCACGGTTTAAAAATGTCTCCAATCGATTGTCATACCTTCTGCGGTGTGTAATTGGCCACAGCACAAGAGGAGACAGACAGGATACTGTGCTCCAGTCTTCACCATACATGACAATTATGTTGTGTCCTGTTCAAAATATGCTCCCCACCTGCTCCCTATTTCTCCTTTTGCACAAGTGGCGTCAGAACCAGGCAGATATCCAGACATGTTTTCATCAACGTTTTTCAGGAGCGATAAGGCTGCCAATCTCCATTTATCTCAGTCATGGAGTCACAGACATTCCACACTTGACCACTAAAAGGAGAGCTAACGTCTACCTGGCAGGAGGAAGAACTACATCAAATAAAAGTATAACACATGACGGTCTGTGTGGCCTAGTGGTTAAAGCGTTGGACTAGTAACCGAAAGGTTGCAAGTTTGAATCCCTGAGCTGACAAGGTAAAACTCTGTCGTTCTGCCCCTGAATAAGGCAGTTAAGCCACTGTTCCTAGGCCGTCATTGAAAATAAGAATGTGTTCTTAACTGACTTGCCTAGTTAAATAAAGGTAAAAAATACAAATCTGGAGCAAAGAGAGAGGACAGAGACATTTTGTAAACATATCCAGGATGCTATCTCTGTCTCTTATGATAGTACAGTGCATTTGGAAGGTAGGGAAGACCCCTTCCCCCTTTCAACCTTTTGTTACGTTACAGCCTTATTCTAAAATGGATAAAAAATTTACAAATCCTCAGCAATCTACAAACAATACCCAATTATGATGAAGCGAAAACAGGTTTGTAGAATTTTTTGTAAAAACAAATTACAAAAACAACAGAAATAACTTACCCTTTGCTATAATACTCGAAATTGAGCTCAGCTGCATCCTGTTTCCATTATTCATCCCATCAAACATGTTGAGATGTTTCTACAACTTGATTGGAGTCCACCTGTGGTAAATTCAATTGATTGGACATGACTTGGAAAGGCAGACACCTGTCTATATAAGGTCCCACAGTTGACAGTGCTTGTCAGAGCAAAAACCAAGCCATGAGGTCGAAAGGAATTGCCTGTAGAGCGCCAAGACAGGATTGTGTCGAGGCACAGATCTGGGGATAGGTACCAAAAAATGTCTACAGCATTGAAGGTCCCCAAGAACACAGTGGCCTCCATCATTCTTAAATGGAAGTTTGGAACCACCAAGTATCAGGAATCAAGGTAAGACCCAGATGCAGATCTTGTCGAAGTAACAATGTTTATTAGAGCAACAGGGGCAAAGGTACAAGACGGCAGGCAAGCTCAGGGTCAGGTCAGGCAGAGGTCGGTAATCCAGAGGTGGGGTACAGGATGGCAGGCAGGGTCAGGGGCAGTCAGAGTGGTCAGGCGGGCGGACTCGGGGTCAGGACAGGCAAGGGTCAAAACCAGGAGGATGAGAAAAGAGAGACTGGGGAAAAGCAGGAGCTGATACAAAAAACGCTGGTTGACTTGACAAACAAGACAAACTGGCAACATACAAACAGAGAACACAGGTATAAATACACAGGGGATAATGAAGAAGATGGGCGACAGCTGGAGTGGGGTGGAGACAATCACAAAGATGGGTGAAACAGATCAGGGTGTGACACCAAGACTCTTCCTAGAGCTGCCTGCCCGTCCAACTGAACAATTAGGGGAGAAGGGCCTTGGTCAGGGAGGTGACTAAGAACCCAATTGTCAATCAGACAGAGCTCCTCTGTGGAGATGGGTCAGCCATAGTAGTATGGCACCCTTGGCGTAAATTAGTGTTAAGTGCCTTGCTCAAGGGCACATCGACAGACTTTTCACCTTGTCGGCTCGGGTATTTGAACCAGCGCCTTTTTGGTTGCTGGCCCAGCGCTCTAACCGCTAGGCAACCTGCTGCTTGCGAGCGTGTGTGTGTGTGCGAAGAGTCAGTGCAGGTGGTCAGTCCAGTTCAAGTGTTCAGCAGTATGAGAATAGGCACTCCCTGCAAATGCACTCACTGGAGCTTCTCTGACAAGTGGGTTCCTTCTTCTCTGATGTTTTACTTCAAGCTGTGTTTGATTGCCGCTAGCCTTTGCCAAACAATCAGTCATGCCATGCTGCAGGAACAGACAAACACCATGCACTTCATGTGCCCATTTAGTGTAGTCAACAGCTGTGGGAGAATAATGATACTGGTGATGATTGCCAGAGATGTTCAAAACAGGCTGATATATTTGATTATATATATATTTTTTGTTTATATTTCGGGCGAAAATGCTTGATTTTGCTGGGGCAATTCTGACGTTTGAACAAGTTTGTTGACTTGTGGTAAGATTGAACCATATTATGTGGTAAAGTGTGATGAATGGTTGAAATTGCAAAACCTCTTTTTCTAGTGCATTTATCAGACTGTTTTATGCAATAATATTGTGGTGATTTGACTGTTTTATGTGGTAATAGACAGCACTTGATATGGATTCAGCTTTGACAAATGAGAGAATATAGCCAACTAAGTTGCTATATATTCGATAAGGCCTTGTGTACAAACCCCTCTAACTTGAATAATTAAACCCTCACTGATTCCTCTCTCTGGCTGGGACATAAACTTGGTGACCTTTACTGCGGAGGCTACCAACCCCCTCCTCAGACTAACTCTATTGGGGCGGCAGGTAGCCTAGTGGTTAACGTGTTGGACTAGTAACTGAAAGGTTGCAGAATTAAATCCCCGAGCTGACAAAAAAATCTGTCTTCTGCCACTGAACAAGGCAATTAACCCACTGTTCCTAGGCTGTCATTGAAAATAATAATTTTTTCTTAAACTGACTTGCCTAGTTAAATAAATAAAAAAATGTCCTGCGGACAGACACTTCACACCTCTGTGTTAGGGACCAGGTTGCTGGGCAACTCAGTCAGCTGACCTTGGCCAGCAAATCACAGCCTCTACCTGGTGGGGGTAACAGACCCCTATTCATGCTTGTGCTTTAGTTGTTTCTTGGAGGGCATGTTGACACAGTCTCTAAACTCCTTTCCTCCACTACAACCCATAACTGGACCTTACCTGAACGGACAAGCCTTCTCTGGACTTTCCCAACCATGTGTTAGCTTGAAAACGACCATGAAAGTGAACTTTGTTGGGGTTCATGTGTGTATTTAAGCCGTACATGTGATAGTGTTTAATTGCCATGTAACACCAAGTGCTGTGTAACTCCACATGATTCAAGGTAGCTGTGTTCACGTCAGCAGAACATAGCAGGGGTGAAGCGTAGGTGCAACCGATGTGGCAAGCTAATCAACTTCAAAATCACTCCAACTTCAAGATCGCTGTCTTGGTTTAGCTTTGCATTAAATAAGCAGCCTATTTTTCTTTGATAACCAAACATAATCTCAACGACTGTTCAGAGAATAAATCAAACATTGTAGCCTTATAGAATCCACCCAAAATATATGTATTTTTAAAAGTGAAAATGTTATTCTGGGCTAAAACAGATAGCCATGTGCTTTTTTCCCCTCCAAATATTATGACATTCTATTTTTAGCTGATATGTGAGCAACAGTCGGGTCACCCGTGATACAAGTCAGTATTCGACATCCATCAATGTCTAAGGACGTTGGGAGATCACGTGGAAACATGCCACTAGCGGCAACAGTGAGCTTGTTAACCTTCAAGTAGGTCCCTGTTTACTATGGTGTTGTGGATGGGGATGGCAGATGGGCGTAAGCACCTGCCTCTGATTCCAAAGGTTGCAAGTTTGAATCCAGCAATAGAAAGTTGTTTTAAGCCTGTGACAAACCTTAACACTTACCTTAATCATCTGGAGTTAATGTCTAGCCTTAAGATTTCGGAGTTAATGCCTAAAATTAACCTTAAAGACTTTGATGTTTGAGAAACACGGATAAACATCTGTTTGACATGAGAAAGTGAGAGCTAGTTGGGGAGCAAATGTACGCGTTCTGTCTCCTAGAGATGAACGTACTTTGGTGCGAAAAGTGCAAATCAATCCCAGAACAACAGCAAAGGACCTTGTGAAGATGCTGGAGGAAAAAGTTACAAAAGATATCTATATCCACAGTAAAGCGAGTCCTATATCGACATAACCTGAAAGGCCGCTCAGCAAGGAAGAAGCCACTGCTCCAAAACCACCATAAAAAAGCCAGACTACGGTTTGCAACTGCACATGGGGACAAAGATCGTACTTTTTGGAGAAATGTCCTCTGGTCTGATGAACCAAAAACAGAACTGTTTGGCCATAATGACCATCGTTATGTTTGGAGGGAAAAGGGGGAAGCTTGCAAGCCGAAGAACACCATCCCAACCGTGAAGCACGGGTGTGGCAGCATCATGTTGTGGGGGTGCTTTGCTGCAGGAGGGACTGGTGCATTTCACAAAATAGATGGCATCATGAGGGAGGAAAATTATGTGGATATATTGAAGCAGCATCTCAAGACACCAGTCAGGAACTTAAAGCTTGGTCGCAAATGGGTCTTCCAACTGGACAATGACCCCAAGCATACTTCCAAAATTGTAGCAAAAGGGCTTCAGGACAACAAAGTCAAGGTTTTGGAGTGGCCATCACAAAGTCCTGACCTCAGTCCTATAGAACATTTGTGGGAAGAACTGAAAAAGCGTGTGCGAGCAAGGAGGCCTACAAACCTGACTCAGTTACACCAGCTCTGTCCAGGAGGAATGGGCCAAAATTCACCCAACTTATTGTGGGAAGCTTGTGGAAGGATATCCAAAACATTTGACCCAAGCTAAACAATGTAAAGGCAATGCTACCAAATACTAATTGAGTGTATGTAAACGTCTGACCCACTGGGAATGTGATGAAAGAAATAAAAGCTGAAATAAATCATTCTCTCTACTATTATTCTGACATTTCAAGTTCTTAAAATAAAGTGGTGATCCTAGCTGACCTAAGACAGGGACTTTTTACTCTGATTAAATGTCAGGAGTTGTGAAAAACTGAGTTTAAATGTATTTTGCTAAGGTGTATGTAAACTTCTGACTTCAACTAAGTATTCAGACTCTTTACTCAGTCTCTTTACTCAGTATGTTTTTGAAGCACCTTTGGCAGTAATTACAGCATCAAGTCTTCTTGGGTATGATGCTACAAGCTTGGCACACCTGTATTTGGGGAGTTTATCCCATTCTTCTCTGCAGATCATCTCAAGCTCTGTCAGGTTGGATAGGGAGCGTCACTGCACAGGTATTTTCAGGTCTCTCCAGAGATGTTCGATAAGGATCCAAATCCGGGCTCTGGCTGGGCCACTTAGACTTGTGCCGAATCCATTCCTGCGTTGTCTTGGCTGTGTGCTTAGGGTCGTTGTCCCGACGCCACTCCTGCAAGTCAAGTACTGCCTACGAGATTCAGGGAGCATTTACTCCTGAGCCCCTTGGTCTCTCAGAGCACTCACTCCCGGTTGACGCTCTGAAACAGAAGTACAAACAACTTTAGAGGTTAGCTGCTACAGAAGCTGAACCAGGTGTGTCCAATCCTCATCAGTTCAGATAATCCTCATCTGATCACACTCATCTGATCACTTCCTGGTGGAGGAGGGAAGTAGACACCAACCCTCTGCGGCCACTCTGCTCCTCCTAGTTCTCCTTTACCAGGTACCAGCACTACACAATCTCTGGTAAGAGTTCGGGAGCAACCAACCAGTTTCTCCACGGGCGGCAAGACAGCCGACATCACAGCTCCATTTGATGTGACCCCTAGCAACATCCTCATGGGGAGGCCCAACTCGCCTCTGTCCCTGGTAGTGCACCCACCTTTATCATGCCGTTGGGGATAAAGTAATGCATCTGTTATTATTGAGTTAATTGCTTATGCATCATCATTGATAGCTACTATAGCCAGTCTCGTCATTGATAGGTCCTAGCCAGTTAGCAAGGCTAACTACTTCCAGCAATGTTTTATGCTTAGAAGTATAAGAACGTTCATGCCCTTGTCATAGAAGTGACATTCTATTAGTTTTGTTCTATTGTACAGCCTACTCGCTACTGCAGCAACTTAATAGACTAGTGAGCGCTCACTCTTTGTCTGCCATTTGATGGTTAGTTATGCAGTTTATAACACCTTGCCGTAGTCATGTGTACTCACGGACCACTTTGACTGTTAAATATAATGTGAGCAGTGTAGAACTATACTGTGCAGCAGTGTATTGACTGCAGCTGTATTTATATATAAGTCATGTTATCCTATTACTGCATTATCATTCAGTCCAGTTATGTAATAGTCAGGATTATATTAATATCTATGCAAAGCCTTATTTATTATCCTTTACATTGAATATTGTGAAGTAACAACATTGAAGTCTCTCAGTCTGTGGTTAATGGTGCCAGTTAAGACTGCATCTCTACTGCAGCCTTGTGATGATTCTGCTATCCAACACAAACACCTAGCTTAGCTATCAGAACACAGATTTTTACCCTGTCCTATTTTACAACCTCAGGACCCATGGGAAAAAAAGAGCCCCAGCACAGTGTCACAGAAGTGAAAGGTGCAAAAGGAGGGAGCGATATACAGACAGACAGACAAGATTAATCACAAACAGCTCTATTCCCTTTGGTGCGTCCAGGATAAACCTCCACAAGCACGTTGATGTTACCAAAAAATGACAGGTGTGTTCTGTTCTTCCATCTGTCTTTTTCCCCTCACCTTCTACAATCATCCATCTGTCTTTTCCCCCTCACCTTCTAGAATCATCCATCTCCATTTCTCACTCTGTCTCAGGGTTAGAGTTGTTTCATCATCGGCTTGAGTGTCTGTCTGATGAATAATTGACACAGGGTCTGTGTGTGTGCGTGGGTGAATGAGAACATCCTCCTTTTGATTGGCTGATCAATGTCATTCTATGATCCTCCATCATGAGAAAACAGTAATGTCCCTGCTACAAACATCTAAAGAAAATTGCCCATACCAGAGGTCATCTCCACACATCCTGATATCATTGGCCTCTTTATTTATGAAGCAGTCTTCATAGGATAGGATAGGAAACCTCAGATTTGACTTTTTAGTCATTTTATTGTTCTAAACAAATTTGACATTTTCTTGGACAGCTGAGTTCACGGGAGGGTTACCACCTACCCACTGTGACATTGTAAAAAGGACCCCAGAACCCTTGTTTGCATGCAGCCAGACAGAGGACTGGAGAGGAGCCATTGATATGACATTTGATGGAACAATGGTGAGAAGATCCCTCTGCTCAGATTGGTGCTCTGGGTCTGGCCTCAGCTGTATTAGCCATGCTGTAATTCATCCTGGGCTCATGTTTATGAAGCCTCTATTGTGTGGTTAAATGTCAGG
Organism: Salmo trutta; assembly: GCF_901001165.1. Taxonomy (NCBI): domain Eukaryota; kingdom Metazoa; phylum Chordata; class Actinopteri; order Salmoniformes; family Salmonidae; genus Salmo; species Salmo trutta. Next base: position 24,148,128 of record NC_042961.1, on the reverse strand, counting down.
CAGTTATGCCTCTCTTTACAACTGGCACCCACTGACACAGTGCCTTCAGAATGTATCCACACCCCTTGACTTTGTCCACATTTTGTTGTTACAAAGTGTGATAAAAATGTATTTATATTTTTTGTCATCGATCAAAACAAAATACACTTATGTGGAAGAAAATGTTGAGTCATGTTAGAATCCCCTTTGGCAGTGATTACAAATGTGAGACTTTCTGGCTAAGTTTCCAAGAGCTTTCCACACCTGGATTGTGCAACATTTGACTATTTTATTATTTTCTAAATTCTTCAAGCTCTGTCAAATTGGTCGTTGATCATTGCTAGACAGCCATTTTCAGGTCTTGCCATATTTTTTCAAGCAGATTTAAGTCAAAACTGTAACTCAGGAACATTCACTGTCTTCTTGGTAAGCAACTCATGTAGATTTGACCTTGTGTTTAGGTTATTGTGCTGCTGAAAGGTGAATTCATCTGTATCTGGTGGAAAGCAGACAACCATGTTTTCCTCTAGGATTTTGCCTGTGCTTAGCTCCATTCAGTTTATTTTTTATCCTGAAGAACTCCCCAGTCCTTAACTATTACAAACATACCCATAACACGATGCAGCCACCACTATGCTTGAAAATATGAGTGGTACTCAGTAATGTATATTATTGGATTTGTCACAAACATAACACTTTGTATTCAGGACAAAAAGGTAATTGCTTAGACATGTTTTTTGCAGAATTACTTTAGTGCCTTGTTGCAAACAGGATGCATGTTTTTGAATATTTGTATTCTTTACAGGCTTCCTTCTTTTCACTCTGTCAATTAGGTCATTATTGTGGAGTAACTACAATGTTGTTGATCTGTCTTCACTTTTCTCCTATCACAGCCATTCAACTCTAACTGTTTTAAAGTCACCATTGTCCTTCCTCTCCAGCAACTGAGTTAGGAAGGACGTCTGCATCTTTGCAGTGACTGGGTGTATTGATACACCATCCAAAGTGTAATGAATAAATTCACCATGTTCAAAGGGATATTCAATGTCTGCTTTTTTATTTTAACCCATCTACCAATAGGTGCCATTCCTTGCGAGGCATTGGAAAACCTCCCTGGTCTTTGTTGTTGAATCTGTTTGAAATTCACTGCTCGACTGAAGGACCTTTCAATTATCTGTATGTGTGGGGTACAGAGATGAGGTAGTCATTCCAAAAATCGTGTTAAACACTATTATTGCGCTCAGTCTGTCCATCCAACTTATTATGTGACTTGTTAAGCACATTTTTACTTTGAACTTATTGACTCAAGACATTTCAGCTTTTCATTTTTAATTAATTTGTAGAAATGTTGAAAAACAGAATTCCACTGACATTAATGGGGTATCGTTTGTATGCCAGTGACCAAAAAAATCAAATTAATCCATTTTAAATTAAGGCAGTAACAAAACAAAATGTGGAAAAAAGTCCTCGGTTCAGAAATATACATCTCTAGCTGTCAGACAACCCACCCACCACACTCAGCATCTCTTTCTCTTGTGCGCTCCCTCAATTTAGTTATTTAGCAGACACTCTCTTATCCAGAGCAACTTACAAGACCAATTAGGGTTAAGTGCCTTGCTCAAGAGCACATCGACAGATTTTTCACCTTGTCAGCTCAGGGATTCAAACTAGAAACCTGTCGCTTACTGGCCCAACGCTGTTAGCCGCAAGTGACACCTTTGATAAAAATGAGAAAAAATGACTGTTTAAAATAAATAATTATAATACTGAGCTACACTACTTCCTGTAATTATTTATTATTAATATTTTGGGGTCAGATAAAACAATGATTTGGTCAAACAGTAAATTGCATTGTCTGCCCAGGCTCTGTGCCTGTTTCACACTGTTTTACAATCGAGATACTGTGTACAGTTCTGGAAAAAATTAAGAGACCACTTCAAAATGATCAGTTTCTCTGGTTTTACTATTTATAGGTAGGGGTTTGGGTAAAATGAAACGTTTTCTTTTTATTCTATAAACTACTGACAACATTTCTCCCAAATACAAATATTTGTAATTTAGAGCATTTATTTGCAGAAAATGACAACTGGTCAAAATAACTAACAATTAGGCAGCGTTGTCAGACCTCGAATAATGCAAAGAAAATAAGTTTGCATTCATACAATACTAATGTTTTAACTTAGGAAGAGTTCAGAAAACAATATTTGGTGGAATAACCTTGATTTTCAATCACAGCTTTCATGCGTTTTGGTATGCCCTCCACCAGTCCTTCACATTGATATTGGGTATTCAAGCAGCAGGTGTGGATGGAGGACCACCAGATCAAGACCCTGTCATGGTCAGCCCAATCTCCAGACCTGAACCCCATTGAAAACCACTAGAATGTGATCAAGAGGAAGATGGACGGTCACAAGCCATCAAACAAAACCAAGTTGCTTGAATTTTTTTTTCGGCAGGAGTGGCAGTCACCCAACATCAATTTGAAAGACTGGTGGAGAGCATGCCAAGACGCATGAAAGCTGTGATAGAAAATCAGGGTTATTCCACCAAATATTGATTTCTGAACTCTTCCTAAGTTAAAACATTAGTATTGTGTTGTTTAAAATGAATATGAACTTATTTTCTTTGCATTATTCAAGGTCTGACAACACTGCATCTTTTTTTGTTATTTTGACCAGTTGTCATTTTCTGCAAATAAATGCTCTAAATGACAATATTTTTATTTGGGAGAAATGTTAACAGTAGTTTATAGAATAAAACAATTTTAATTTTACCCAAACATACCTATAAATTGTGAAACTGATCATTTTGCAGTGGTCTCTTAAATTTTTTCCAGAGCTGTATTATATGCTAAAATACACCACCATATTTACAGTAGGTATGGGGTTCTTTTCTGCTCATGTATTCTCATTTCGACTACAAACCCACCACTGGTGTGCAGGGCCAAAGGGCTCAAAGTAGCGGTTCCAATCGAAGTGCCAATGCCGTTTAGCAAACTCCAGGTGTTAACATTTGTTGTGCTCTTTGGGTTTGGTGTTGAAATGAGAATGCATGAGCAGAAAATAACCCCATACCTACTGTAAATATGGTGGTGGATCTTTCATGTGATGGGGCTATTTGGCTTCCACTGGTCCTGGGAACCTTAAGGTCAACGGCATCATGAACTTTACCCAGCACCAGGATATTTTAGCCAAAAACCTGGTTGCCTCTGCCAGGAGTCTGAAACTTGGCCGCAAGTGGATCTTCCAGCAAGACAATAACCCCAAGCACACATCAACATCCACAAAGTGTAACGGCTGTCTTCAGAAATGGACCAAGGCGCAGCAGGTATGTGAATACTCATATTTAATTACAAATAAGGAGTAAAGCATCCACTTAACACAATAAAGGTGACAACAGCTACAGTTCTGCAGGCTATAAAGGCAGTGCAAAAACAACCACCCACAACCCCAAAGATAAAACACACACACCTATATAGGACTTCCGATCAAAGGCAACTCAACACACCTGCCTTCAATTGGAAGTCCCAATCAACCATACAAACATTCCCATACGCAAAACTGCTGCGTCCTGACCCCAAAACTAAAACAATAGCTCCATCTGCTGGTCAGGACTTTGACAGTACCCCCCCCTCAAGGTGCAGACCCTGGAATGCACCTACCAACAGAAAACACCAACATAAAACCCATAAACAATAACCCCTAAACAATAAAGGAGGGAAGGGAGGGTGGCTGCCGTCACCGACGGCACTGTGCTACACCCTCCCTCCCCAACCCACCTATCCTGGAGGTGGCTCCGGTGCAGGACGTGGACCTCGCTCCACCATCGGCGTCGCCCACTTTGCTGGCGCCGATAGCTGCGCCGGGCAGACGGGCCACTCAGGCTGACCCTGGCAGACGGACCACTCGGGCTGACCCTGGCAGACGGACCACTCGGGCTGGGTCGGAAGACATGCGGGCCACTCGGGCTGGGCCGGAGGACAGGAGGGCCACTCGGGCTGGGCCGGAGGGCAGGAGGGCCACTCGGGCTGGGCCGGAGGGCAGGAGGGCCACTCGGGCTGGGCCGGAGGGCAGGAGGGCCACTCGGGCTGGACCGGAGGGCAGGAGGGCCACTCGGGCTGGACCGGAGGGCAGGAGGGCCACTCGGGCTGGACCGGAGGGCAGGAGGGCCACTCGGGCTGGGCCGGAGGGCAGGAGGGCCACTCGGGCTGGGCCGGAGGGCAGGAGGACCACTCGGGCTGGGCCGGAGGGCAGGAGGACCACTCGGGCTGGGCCGGAGGGCAGGAGGACCACTCTGGCAGATCCTGACAGACAGGGAACCCTGGCAGAACCGGGCAGTCTGGCCACTCTGGCAGAACCGGGCAGTCTGGCCACTCTGGCAGAACCGGGCAGTCTGGCCACTCTGGCAGAACCGGGCAGTCTGGCCACTCTGGCAGAACCGGGCAGTCTGGCCACTCTGGCAGAACCGGGCAGTCTTGCCACTCTGGCAGAACCGGGCAGGCGGGCACCTCTGGCAGAACCGGGCAGGCGGGCACCTCTGGCAGAACCGGGCAGGCGGGCACCTCTGGCAGAACCGGGCAGGCGGGCACCTCTGGCAGAACCGGGCAGGCGGGCACCTCTGGCAGAACCGGGCAGGCGGGCACCTCTGGCAGAACCGGGCAGGCGGGCACCTCTGGCAGAACCGGGCAGGCGGGCCACTCTGGCAGAACCGGGCAGTCGGGCCACTCTGGCAGAACCGGGCAGTCGGGCCACTCTGGCAGAACCGGGCAGTCGGGCCACTCTGGCAGAACCGGGCAGTCGGGCCACTCTGGCAGTTCCGGGCAGTCGGGCCACTCTGGCAGCTTCTGACTAGCGGGCGGCTCTGGCGGCTCCTGACTGGCGGGCGGCTCTGGCGACTCCTGACTGGGGGGCGGCTCTGGCGACTCCTGACTGGCGGGCGGCTCTGGCGACTCCTGACTGGCGGGCGGCTCTGGCGACTGTTGACTGGCGGGCGGCTCTGGCGACTGTTGACTGGCGGGCGGCTCTGGTGACTGTTGACTGGCGGGCGGCTCTGGTGACTGTTGACTGGCGGGCGGCTCTGGTGACTGTTGACTGGCGGGCGGCTCTGGTGACTGTTGACTGGCGGGCAGCTCTGGCGACTTACGCCTGGCGAGGCTGGGCTGACGCACTAGACTCCTGATGCGTGGGGCTGGTACTGGGCGGACTGGGCTGTGCGTCCGTTTAGGCGAGATGGTGCGTACCTCAGCGTAACATGGCGCCCTCCACCTCATACGCACCTCCCTATAGTCACGGGTAGCTGGCTTACGGCTCTTCCCTGGCCTGGCCAAGCTACCCGTGTGCCCCCCCCAAAAAAAATATTGGGGCTGCCTCTCGGGTTCCCTTAGCTCCCTTAACTTGTCCTCCCAGAATTGTCTTTCGTCCTGCCAGGTCCATTCCTCCATTTTTTTATCCTGTGTCTTCCTCCTCTTCTGCTGCTTGGTCCTTTGGTGGGTGGTTCTGTAATGGCTGTCTTCAGAAATGGACCAAGGCGCAGCAGGTATGTGAATACTCATATTTAATTACAAATAAGGAGTAAAGCATCCACTTAACAACACAATAAAGGTGACAACAGCTACAGTTCTGCAGGCTATAAACGCAGTGCAAAAACAACCACCCACAACCCCAAAGAAAGACACACACACCTATATAGGACTTCCAATCAAAGGCAACTCAACACACCTGCCTTCAATTGGAAGTCCCAATCAACCATACAAACATTCCCATACACAAAACTGCCACGTCCTGACCCCAAAACTAAAACAATAGCTCCATCTGCTGGTCAGGACGTGACACAAAGAAATGGTTCATTGGCCACAAAATCAACATTTTGCAATGGCCATCTGTCTACGAACTTGAAACCCATTGAAAACGGGTCGTGTGAAATGAAAAGGTCAGTTCATAAGAATATCAAGGATCTGGAAAGATTCTGTATGGAGGAATGGTTTAAGATCCCTCCCAATGTGTTCAACTCATAAAGCATTTGAGAAAAAGGCTCAGTGACATTATCCTCGCAAGATGAGGTATTGAAAACAGGGGTGTCAATAATTTTGACCCCTACCTTTTTGAAAAAAGTATTACTTGTTAAACAAAATCTCTTTCTCTGAGCAATTGTATTAGTATAAAATCATTTCCCAATTGTTTGAACACACAATATAGCTGAGTATTTAGATTATTTATTTTATACAATCATTTTTGCTCATCCTTATCAAGAGTGTCAATAAGAAATGTTCCGCACAACACAGCATCTCTGTCTCTCTCACTGCCACTGTACTTTAAAAGCTGTGACACGTGCGGTTCTGTTTGTACTTCACACAATTGAGTCTCTCTTCCCTTCTCTCTCCCTCTGTCTCTAATTACCATACCCTTGATTATCATATCACATAACAGGACCTTAGATACAGGTAGTAAGCAGCGAGGTTCTTCATATTACAGACGCAGCTTTGAAGTGCCAATGAGATATTATCAGAGCACGACTCTGGTAGCGTATTATGAGCGTGCATCAACCGAGATTAATCTGCAAATTACAGAGCCTGTGCTTTTAAGAGCTAATAAAAGTGGTTGATTATGTGTTACACTGTTTGCTCCTGCAACAATATTAATGAGTATCTATTGCTGTATTATATATAGGGTCCTCAGAGGCATTGTGGAGAGACATGGGTTTGGAAGCCTTTGTTCCAGCACTTTGCCTTTTGTCTCCTCAGCAACTGATTTTAATGTCAAAAATAGGTTGCACACATGAGGAGCACCACTATCCCATGCCGGTTAATTCTGTACAGTGGAAGAGCTATACAGTTCATGGAGATGTGATAGTGGGCTCAACATGGTCCTCTCACAGCAGAACAGGTGCGAAGAAAGAGCTACAATGCCTCTCCTCCCTTTAGGAGGATGAATCGATTTGGCATCATTGTATCACCGTCTGGTATGGCAACTGCACCACCCACGACTGGGAGGCCCTACAGAGGGTGGCCTGGTGCGCACGGCCCAGCGCATCACTGGGGGTGAGCTCCTAGCCATCCAGGACATACATGCCATCCGTTGTCTGAGAAAGGCCCGAAAAATTGCCAAAGACTCCAGCCCCCCGAGACATGGACTGTTCTCCATGCTCCTGTCCGGCACGCGGTACCGGTGCATCAAGGCTCAGGCGAACACACTCTATCAGCTTCTTTCCCCTGGCCATAAGACTGTTAAATGGCTAACAGCTACTCCCTTTCCCACAGACTATTCACACTGACGCTATGCCCATCCACTCAGACACAACCTATGCTGGTGAAGTTATTATTGATTATATTTATCACTCCATTATGCAGTTGTCCATCGATTATTGATTACCATGAGTATTTCAATATTTATCCTGCTACTGGTCACTATTACTCCTGTTTACATTTATATATTACCATTAGTATATTACCATGAGTATTTATATATTCCTGCTACCAGTCACTTTCAGCCCTGTTTACATTTACAGTGCATTCAGAAAGTATTCGTACCCCTTGACTCATTCCAAATGTTGTTGTGTTACAGCCTGAATTAAAAATGAATAAAGTGTTGATTTTGTGTCACTGGCCTACACACAATACGCCATAATATCAAAGTGGAATTATGCTTTTAGTGTAGACAAGAATAGATAATTGAGTAGTAACAAGAAGGCTATTATTAATAAAGCATAATTTCAGGTGATCTACTGGGTGAGCAGACTTCTACTCCAGCCCAGCAATGGCACACTTGATTTTCAATACATTAGATTTGATAAGTTGAATCATGTATGTTATTGCTTGGCTGAAACGGAACACTGCACATCCAGCAGACCTCTAGCAGGGTTGGCCTGCTCCAACTGTAATATGTTGATACATTGTATGTGACGTTTAACTGCTCAGCATCTGACCGTAAGGCGCTACAGAGGGTAGTGCGAACGGCCCAGTACATCACTGGGGCCAAGCTTCCTGCCATCCAGGGCCTACGGTACATAATAGGCGGTGTCAGAGGAAAGCCCATAAAATTGGCAGAGACTCCAGTCACCCAAGCGGTACCGGAGCGCCAAGTCTAGGACCAAAATGCTCCTCAACAGCTTCTACCCACAAGCCATTTGACTGCTGAACAATTCATAAAAATCACCACCAGACAATTTACATTGACCCCTCCCCCCCGTACACTGCTGCTACACGCTGTTTGTTTGCTACCTATGCATAGTCACTTCGCCCCCACCTACATGTACAGATTACCTCAACTAGCCTGTCCTCCTGCACAGTGACTCAGTACCGGTGCCCCCTGTATATAGCCTCGTTACTGTTATTCTTATTGTGTTACTTTTTATTATTACTTTTTATTTTAGTCTACTTGGTAAATATTTTTTTAACTCTTCTTGAACTGCACTGTTGGTTAAGGGATTGTAAGTAAGCATTTCACAGTAAAGTCTACACTTGTTGTATTCGGCGCATGTGGCAAATAAAGTTTGATTTGATTAACTGTATTTTTGTATACAACATTTGCTAACATAGGTAGGCCTACACTTATAACCCATAGCATATAGGATATACCCTTAGTGTCTTGGGTCATTCATTGGGACCTCTCTCTTCATCTGCAAACATGTTTTCACAGCTTTCCATATCTGAGGACAGAAAACATCACAAAGAAAAGGCTTCATTAGACTCAAATTAGACAGCACTAAATATTATGTTGCTATCATCTCTCTGTCCTCAAGGTTTTCCCATCTAGGGACTGAAACTGGGGAATCTTTTCATAATGTCCTCCCACAAAATGACCTGCCCTATCCAGTAGCTAGCCTAGGCAACTGATTGTGCAGATCGGCTGCGTAGACTAACCAGTAGATTACACTCTCCCTTTACTGACAGCTGGAGCTGCAATTTCAAGCTACTTCCATTGCCGTTATCTACCCATTTCATCAAGATTGCTAGCTAGCTAATAGGAAGTTAGCTAACTAGCTGACAACATTTAATTCACTTAGCATTTAATTCACTCAGTGTGTAAAGTTAGCTAGCTAGCAGCTCAGTTGAGTTGTGGCCTACTGTAGCCAGCTAGCTAGCTAATCATATATCAGGGTTGTTTTTACATTTAAAATATGTATTAACTTATTTGAATAGGTACTCCATTTCCTCAGTTTTTTGGGTCCTTACAAAAACCAAATAATGGGCAATCTTCACAATCTTTTCGGTGGTAGCAAAGCGCAGCCCGCAGCCATGTGGACAAATGCAGACAAGGAAAAAAGTGTGTCACCTGAGCGGTTTAGAACGTGTTGTGACGTTTTACTTTACCAGTGTAATCCCATTTCAATTTCAATAAATATAAATCGCTGACTGTCAGTCACACTTGATAACTTGAAAACTAGCACTTGAAACTAGCATAGGCAATAACTACCCAGACGGAAAACAGTGACGCACATAACACACAGCACCCCTTGTACGGGCATGTGGGGGGAAGGTTCTTGAAATGTAACATCCAATCAAGATCTTGCTGCTGCGGACCATTCAACCCGTTTTTGCAATACAAAATTCTCCAGACCTCCAAGAGACAGTTGTGAGAGGAACACTGTCACTGTCTTGTATGTACGTGACAGGGGGGGAAAAAAACACAAAAACACTTGAATTTGCAATAAATGTGATGAGTGGGCTGTGGGCCGTCTCCATGGTGTGGATCTTCATGCTGAAGCTCTGCTTCTATGGCTGCCTGTTCGTTCCATAGAGTATATCTCCATGCTGCTGCTGGTGGTGGATGAGTGGGCAGATGACTGCCTGTACCCCTCTGACCATGCTGGAGGGTTAATCTCCGAGGGTCCCATATCCAGCCCACAAGGCCCAGAGAGTGGCTGTTCCTTTAGGCACTCTGTGGGAACAGAACAGAACACTGATGATGTGGTTCACACAGTCCCACACTGAAGCCAACTGTATGACAGCCAATGGAACAGAACTCGCCCTGATTAACCTTCTCACATAAAAGAAAATGGCTTGAAGAAATGGGGGGTTTCACCTTTATAGGTGCGGATGGTTGCTGATGTGTTTAATAAATCCTGGGCTGTATATTGGTGGATGATTGTTTTTTTTAACAGAGGGATATGCGAGTGTACTCTGTGCTCCAGCTTCCCGTGCAGATTAAATTAGATTTCAAATCCTTATTAATGTCCCGATTAGAGCTATTTAATGAGGATTCTCTCTGTAATCCTGTTTTCATGTGGCATGGATTGAGCGAGATCAGGGATTCATAAATTGCAACGTCAGCAAATAGCAGAGGGCTATAAAAGAAAGGGAAAACAAGGAGATAAGAGGAGATGAGGGGAAATGAGAGGAGAAGAGATAAGAGGAGAGGAGATAAGCAGAGAGGAAATGAGAGGAGAAGAAAGAAGAGGAGAGGAGGGAAGAGAAGAACCAATCCTACCTACGGAGGAAGGGTGGAGATCATGAACAAATGAGCGGTAGGAGATTTCGAAAGCACATCTGGGCACGCTGGTATAATAAGGCCTGAGACCTGGACCAAATGTAAAGAAGAGAGATTAGAAAGGATTGTACTATTTCTGATTAAATGAACAGGATGGTCTTCTCTAATCTGGATGTGTTTCATTTTAAATTCCTAGTACCTTTTCCCTCGTTCCATGGCAGTCATGGGCTTGAATACATGAATATATCAGCACTGGGGACAAATGGTGCCAAATTGCACACCCACTCTCCTACCACCTCTCAGAAGGGATTAAGTTGTGCCAGCCTTGGTTATGCTATCCCTGGGCTAAGCATTAGCATGATCATAGTGTTGTCTTGGATTTTTTTCTAAATAAAACAGCATTATGAAACAGGTTATTTAGATCCTTGATGCTGATTGGTTGATAGCAGGGAGTTATAGCACCACAATCCTCACATTCTCCGGGTAATGCTTGTTAGCTGCTTGTTAGCAGTTCCATTAGATTTATCAAAGCACATCCACTGTCCCATAGCCCAGCCAGTCCATTTATAAACTTCATCTAGACAATATTTCCCCATGCTACTAGTTTTAGGCTTGCATTTGGGAGCCACAAAAAATATGAACTCATCATGAAGGGCTGCAGTGACTCTTGGGTCTGCGTACACACATCCATACCCACCCCACACATTTTGCCATCTTGACAGCGGAGAGAAAAAACATGTTTTCGAGTTTTTTCCCTGCAATTCTACGTATTTTGAGGTGTAGAAAAAATGTTGCAGTTTTAAAGAAAGTTTGCTGCAATTCTACACATTTTGCCGTGGGAAGAGAGAAGAATTAGCATTTGTCTAACTAATTTCATGCAATTCTACTCATTTTTCCATGGGGCCTAGAGACAAGTTAGCAGTTCTACAGTACATTTTCTGCAGTTCTACACATCTTGCCGTAGGTTGGAGAGAAATGTTTGTAGTTTTGCGTATAATATCTCAGTGAGAGTGACTAACAAAATTAATGGGGGGCCCCCCGGTCTGTAATGAGACCATGATTACTACAAGTTTAGATAGCTGGCTAGACTAATTTACCAATTTTTGTTTCTTTTTTGTTGTTGTTGAAATGGGCTGATTGATTGAGGAAAAACTGCTAATGCTCAACCAAATTTCGAAATTGCACCTTATGTATTCTACTATTCGAAGTCTCAGCATTAAGTTGAGACCCCGACTGAGTTCATATAATAAACAATTTCAAAGATTTTGCTGAGTTACAGTTCATATAAGGAAATAAGTCAATTGAAATACATTCATTAGGCCCTAATCTATGGATTTCACATGACTGGGCAGGGGCGGTCCTGGGAGGGGCATAGGCCCACCCAATTGGGAGCCAGGCCGACCCACTGGGGAACCAGGCCCAGCCAATCAGAATGAGTTGGGCTTTATTACAGACAGAAATACTCCTCAGAACCTGCCCTATGTTGCAGTTTTATTGTGATCTCTACCGTGCCATGTGTATGAACGTGATGAGACTGACAACTTCTCTGAGCCAGGCGAATTCATTGATCAGGATCATTAGAGCGCCAGATACTTCAAATAAGTCTTGGATGACAGCATTGTGAAACATCGTATTAGCCTCGATCTGACAATGCTGAAAAGAGTGGACAGGAAGGGAAAAACATCAATGCCAATCAAACTCTAGACATGAATTCATGTTAACAATGCACAAGCCCTGGACACGAGGGCACGGCTACACCAATAGAAGCACAAGCTTCACTGCCAAAATAAGTGATTCAAGCTGTGAACACTGGGATGAGACTGACAGCCTGACTGCGTGAATTGGTTCTGGGAGAGCTCTACTCCAGAGGTTTACATCTACTACTCAGGGTACATGGTACATACATCCCGCCTGCGCAGCTGGCTGCAGACCCCAGTGAGGATTACAGTAAGCTCCACTTTTACTAGCTCTCCGACTGAACCTAGCCTGCTTCAGCCACCAGACAGACAGTTTGACAGCCAACCCTCATATGGACCTGCTGGAGAAAGGGAGGGAGGCGTGGAGATGGGGAAAGAGCAGCAGGGTGAGGGCTTCAGCTTTGAGAGGGATTGGAGTTGATGCAGTATTGAAAAGAGAAATGTATGTGTTGGTAATTAAGTTGAGAAAACAGAGCAGTCTGTTGGGGATAATGAGGGGATGCCCAGCCTCTGAGAAAGCTGTTGGAGGTTGGAGCTCATTGATTCGTATGCAATTGAATTGAATTGCTGACAGTTCAACTGCAACATCCACACAAAAGGGTATTACACAAATGTATACCCACTCTAAGGAGCACACTCCTCATTTAAATCCCAGTCTTACGTCAATCTTCTGGACAGTGAATGAAATCTGTTTGCGTACCAGCCTCCGGGTGAATGTAACCAAATCCCTCAGTGCTATAAACTCTAAGACACTGATGGCTTTATTTGCAATGCTGAGAAAGAACATTACTTCAGGTGCAGACTGTCTCATGAGGGGGAAGAGACACCCTACTCAATATGATGTATAATGTATAATCAGGCTGTTACTCTTTGAGCGATCATTTTAGGAGCCGCTTCCGTTTTCTAAATTGAATTCCACTGGATTGGACGAGAAACAAACAGATGAGTTCAAACAAGGTAAGAGCAAGGCCAGTCTTGACAAGAGGTAGAGGAACAGGTGCAGGAGAGTGGCTGGGTAAGAGAGTAGTGCTGCTGAACACGGGTCTGATAAATGCAAAACGAATGTCGGCAGAGCTGCTGAGTAAATAAGCAGGATTAAAGAGACGCTCAGCTGGATAAACAATTTGAATTGATCGATGGGAAAATGAAAGGAATTACAGAGAAGTTCTTCAGTCATTTGACGTTGGCAATAATTGCTAATGATGTTTGGAGGAGCTGAGGTTGGGGGGGCCAAAGGGACAAATCGTGAGAGGAGCCATCAGAGTGACCCACTTGCGATACGTTTGACACTCACACGAGGCAGCTGCTGTGTGTCAGATCAAGAGCTTTGACTGGTGTGATGGCCACACACACGGGGGGGCGGGGGGATCATACAGACAGAGACCGACAACCACGGAAATGTCACAACCAGTCACCAAGGATTCTCAGCGACAGCCGGCAGTACCATCATCATCATCATCTTGTGTGTGGTGGGGGGGGGGGGGGGGGGGGGGGGAGTCTGGAGGACACAGTCAGCGTGAGGAGAAAGAAAGAAAGAACAAAACCAAAAGACAGGCAAAGACAGAGAATAAAATAATTGACCGGAGACAGAGAGAGAGAGGGAGAGAGAGAGACGGAGAGCCTCTTAAAGGGCCTCTGGCCTCTGGGGCACTCCAGCCAGTGAGTAGGGTGCTTTTAAAGCATCATTACGAAGTGAAAAAAGCTCTGAACACAATGCCCAGAGAAGCGGAGAACAACATGGAACGACAGAGAACAACAGGGCGATTCCACACCATCATAGTTTTTGTTGTGGTATCTCAGATTGTTCTGGCAATTCTCACATAGAAACGTCATTGTAGACTAGTGGCCAATCCTCAAAAAAGGGCTTTCATTTTTTAGCAGTGGAGGCTGCTGAGGGGAGGATGGTTCATAATAATGGCTGGAAAGGAGCAAATGGAAACCATGTGTTTGACGTGTTTGATACCATTCCACTGATTCTGGTCCAGTCATTACCACGAGCCTGTCCTCCCCAATTAAGGTGCCACCAACCTCCTTGTGATACCCCTACCCGAGGTATTTTCTTAAAAAAAATGTATTTCACCTTTATTTAACCAGGTAGGATAGCTGAGAACAAGTACACATTTGCAACTGCGACCTGGCCAAGATAAAGCATAGCAATTCGACACATACAACAACACAGAGTTACACATGGAATAAACAAAACATACAGTCAATAATACAGTAGAACAAATGAAAACAAAAAGTCTATATACAGTGAGTGCAAATGAGATAAGTTAAGGCAATAAATAGGCCATGGTGGCGAAGTAATTACAATATAGCAATTAAACACTGCAATGGTAGATGTGCAGAAGATGAATGTGCAAGTAGAGATACTGGGATGCAAAGGAGCAAGATAAATAAATACAGTAGTATGGGGATGAGGTAGGTAGATAGATGGGCTGTTTACAGATGGGCTATGTACAGGTGCAGTGATCTGTGAGCTGCTCTGACAGCTGGTGCTTAAAGCTAGTGAGGGAGATATGAATCTCCAGCTTCAGAGATTTTTGCAGTTCGTTCCAGTCATTGGCAGCAGAGAACTGGAAGGAAAGGCGGCCAAAGGAGGAATTGGCTTTGGGGGTGACCAGTGAGATATACCTGCTGGAGCGCATACTACGAGTGGGTGCTGCTATGGTGACCAGTGAGCTGAGATAAGGCGGGGCTTTACCTAGCAGAGACTTGTAGATAACCTGTAGCCAGTCGGTTTGGCGACGAGTATGAAGCGAGGGCCAACCAACGAGAGCATATAGGTCGCAATGGTGGGTAGTGTATGGAGCTTTGGTGACAAAACCGATTGCACTGTGATAGACTGCATCCAGTTTGTTGAGTAGATTGTTGGAGGCTATTTTATAGATGACATCACCAAAGTCGAGGATCGGTAGGATGGTCAGTTTTACGAGGATATGTTTGGCAGCATGAGTGAAGAATGCTTTGTTGCGATATAGGAAGCCAATTCTAGATTTAATTTTGGATTGGAGATGCTTAATGTGAGTCTGGAAGGAGAGTTTACAGTCTAACCAGACACCCAGGTATTTGTAGTTGTCCACGTATTCTAAGTTAGAGCCGTCCAGAGTAGTGATGGACGGGCGAGCAGGTGCGGGCAGTGATCGATTGAATAGCATGCATTTAGTTTTACCTGCGTTTAAGAGCAGTTGGAGGCCACGGAAGGAGAGTTGTATGGCATTGAAGCTCGTCTGGAGGTTAGTTAACACAGTGTCCAAAGAGGGGCCAGAAGTATACAGAATGGTGTCGTCTGCGTAGAGGTGGATCAGAGAATCACCAGCAGCAAGAGCAACATCATTGATGTATACAGAGAAGAGAGTATAACAAAGCACAACCATGTTTGTCCATATCTCCAAGGTCTCCCATATATGAAATGGATGGTTGTATACAAATATTTTACCACAAAAAAATTGTTAAATTGATATTGTGACACCCCCTAAACTCAAAACTGCAGAATAATGCCTGGCTGGAGGGGGGGGGATGGTCCACCTAAGCTCATGTTACCCAAAGTTGCAAGCTCGGATAATGCACAAATGTTGAATACAAGTAGTAAATGGTCTGCCTTACATACACAAATAAACAACATCAGGATATCTTCATGCATCTTGGAAATATAGAACTATAAACACCTATATACAATAGTCAGAAATATCAACTATGAACATTTATTAACTTTTTGGTAGCTGTTCAATAGACACCTTTCCAACTCAAATCTGCTGTCATTCAGTGCTGTATCGTCCTGCCTGACAAACATGCATACAGTTACACATGTTTTTTTTTTTATGTCGTGGCTATTGTAATCGTCTCAAAGGCAAGTGGGCTTATTTTTTCTTCAGTCAAAGGTTCCCCTGTGGATTATATATGTTTAGCTCCTACTCTTGTAATTACGTTAGCCCCCCCCCCTACTCTTATAATTACATCAAAACTATGAAATAACACAAATGGAATCATGTAGTACCAAAAATCAAGAGTGTGTGTCACGTCCTGACCAGTATAGAGTATATTTGGTTATTGTAGTTTGGTCAGGACGTGGCAGAGGGTAGTTGATGTATCTATTATGGGGTTTGTCACTGGTCTATGTCTGTGTTTCTATGTCTAGTTGATTGGGGTTGGACTCTCAATTGAAGGCAGGTGTGTTGAGTTGCCTTTGATTGGGAGTCCTATATAGTAGGGTGTGTTTGTCTTTGTTTTTCGTGGGTAGTTGTTTGAGAGCACTGCTTTTTGTTGAGCCTGCTTTCACTGTTTCATGTCGCTAGTTTGTTTATTGTTTTCTTCCGTGGTGTTCACATTATTTTAGAAATAAATATGTTGAGCACGAAACCCGCTGCGCCTTGGTCCCATTCTCTCTACGACGACAGGCGTGACAGTGAGCAAAGCTGTCATCAAGGAAAAGGGTGGCTACTTTGAAGAATCTCAAATATAAAATAAATGTTGATTTGTTTAACACTTTTTTGCTTACTGCATGATTCCATATGTGTTATTTCATAGTTTTGATGTCTTCACTGTTATTCTACAACGTAGAAGATAGTAAAAACAAAGAAAAACCCTGGAATGAGTAGGTGTGTCCAAACTTGACTGGTATTGTATATGTGTGTGGAGCCCTGCCATGTCCGTCACGACCAACACTTCTTAGTCATAGTCTATGACATAGCTACACTCTAACTAAACTCTACATAACCTGACTGTCACCCTTACAGGTTCTGTCACTCTCCACAACTGCTGCTGGCCGTGCCCCAGTCCGTAATCAATGCCAACCACCCACAGTTAATATCGGTCAAATTATCAACCTACCTGACTTCCAAAGGAATGTAAAGAAATATGTAGGACATGACCTGCAGGACGTTTTGCCACATTCAACAAGAAAACTCCACCCACAGGTCAATTAGGCGTTGGAAAGATCTAAAGGCAAGTCTGTTTGTGACAGCCCTTGTACAGAATCTCCTTCACAACCAGACAACCAACCAATCCACTACTGGAGTATCCCCAGCATCTTTCAGGCTGGGATAACATTCCAGTTGGTATTACGGTTGATTTCCTGTAACTTGGTTACGCTACTGCGTGCTTGTGTCGTGAAAGGCTTGTTATTATATTTTGTGGAATTGGCCATTGTTGATATGCTGTAAGTGTGTGAATGAGACTAAAACATGAACACATATTGAAAAACTATTCAAACACAACAGAGGCATGGCAGTGCCACTCATAGTCCCAGATATTAAGAGCGTTATGAAACCATTTAAAGACAGAATTATCACAAAATAAAATGAACAAGGGCTACTTATACGCAGGTGAAGGTGTTTGAGTGTAATTATGTTGGCCATATTGGATTCAGAATACAATTGATTCACAGCAAAACAGTCTTTATAGGCATGAGTGTTGTACACAAAAAATTACTCATTTACAAAATTCATATTTCGAGGTGATTTTGCCTCCATCAAATGCAGTGTTGGGGAAGCTACTATGCAAATATAATTTACCAAGCTACCAATTACTTCACTGTGGAAGAAGTTGAGCTACACTAAAGCTAACCTACACTAAAAATATAGTTATTTAACTAAAGTTACTTTGAAAAAGTAGTTCACAACATCCAAACTACTTTGCGATAAATTATTACATCTAAATCTGAAATGTCCTAGACTTCCAACTGCAAGAACAGATCACTCTGTCAGTTTTATGTTAACATAATGTGTAATTAAGCCTATTAAACACAAAAACTATGTTTCAACTGAGAATTAGGCAGGTCTTGCCTACTTCACCCATATCTTCTCTACTTTTTGCAAAAAAAGGTGTGTGTAGTTCCAGTAGTTAGCTACACCACTACATGGGAAAAATGTTATTAACTACTGAAAACCCCACCAAGATTTTAATTTAGTTGAACTACCACCATCTACTCAAATGTTAATATGGCAGTCATATTGGATTTTGGACGCCTTATTGGATTTGAGGTTAAATATAATTGCATGACTAGGGACTAAAGATACAAAATCCTTCAAGGAACCTTGGACCCCAAAATATGTAATTCCGTTTACAATAGCCCCAACGTAAAAAGATTTGTTAATGTATTCATTTTTGTCAGGCAGGACCATGCAGCACTGAATGAGAGCACATTTGACTTGGGAAGTCTGTTAGAACAGCTACCAAAAAGTTAAGTTCATCATAAATATTCATAGTTGATATTTCTGCCAATTGCATCTGTGTTTTTACAAGTCTATAGTTCCAATAATCTTTAAGATATTCTAATGTTGTTTGTTTGTGTATGTAGGACAGACAAGGGACTACTTGCATTCCAAATTTTTGCAATATTAGAACTTGAAATATTGGGTTATATCATGAGTTTACAGTGAGGGAAAAAAGTATTTGATCCCCTGCTGATTTTGTACGTTTGCCCACTGACAAAGAAATGATCAGTCTATCATTTTAATGGTAGGTTTATTTGAACAGTGAGAGACAGAATAACAACAAAAAAATACAGAAAAACGCATGTAAAAAATTGTAGAAATTGATTTGCATTTTAATGAGGGAAATAAGTATTTGACCCCTCTGCAAAACATGACTTAGTACTTGGTGGCAAAATTTTGTTGGCAATCACAGAGGTCAGACGTTTCTTGTAGTTGGCCACCAGGTTTGCACACATCTCAGGAAGGATTTTGTCCCACTCCTCTTTGCAGATCTTCTCCAAGTCATTAAGGTTTCGAGGCTGACGTTTGGCAACTCGAACCTTCAGCTCCCTCCACAGATTTTCTATGGGATTAAGGTCTGGAGACTGGCTAGGCCACTCCAGGACCTTAAAGTGCTTCTTCTTCAGGTACTCCTTTGTTTCCTTGGCTGTGTGTTTTGGGTCATTGTCATGCTGGAATACCCATTCACGACCCATTTTCAATGCCCTGGCTGAGGGAAGGAGGTTCTCACCCAAGATTTGACGGTACATGGCCCCGTCCATTGTCCCTTTGATGCGGTGAAGTTGTCCTGTCCCCTTAGCAGAAAAACACCCCCAAAGCATAATGTTTCCACCTCCATGTTTGACGGTGGGATGGTGTTCTTGGGGTCATAGGCAGCATTCCTCCTCCTCCAAACACGGCAAGTTGAGTTGATGCCAAAGAGCTCCATTTTGGTCTCATCTGACCACAACACTTTCACCCAGTTGTCCTCTGAATCATTCAGATGTTCATTGGCAAACTTCAGACGGGCATGTATATGTGCCTTCTTGAGCAGGGGGACCTTGCGGGCGCTGCAGGATTTCAGTCCTTCACGGCGTAGTGTGTTACCAATTGTTTTCTTGGTGACTATGGTCCCAGCTGCCTTGAGATCATTGACAAGATCCTCCCGTGTAGTTCTGGGCTGATTCCTCACCGTTCTCATGATCATTGCAACTCCACAAGGTGAGATCTTGCATGGAGCCCCAGGCCGAGGGAGATTGACAGTTCTTTTGTGTTTCTTCCATTTGCGAATAATTGCACCAACTGTTGTCACCTTCTCACCAAGCTGCTTGGCGATGGTCTTGTAGCCCATTTCAAGCCTTGTGTAGGTCTACAATCTTGTCCCTGACATCCTTGGAGAGCTCTTTGGTCTTGGCCATGGTGGAGAGTTTGGAATCTGATTGATTGATTGCTTCTGTGGACAGGTGTCTTTTATACAGGTAACAAGCTGAGATTAGGAGCACTCCCTTTAAGTGTGGGCTCCTAATCTCAGCTCGTTACCTGTATAAAAGACACTTGGGAGCCAGAAATCTTTCTGATTGAGAGGGGGTCAAATACTTATTTCCCTCATTAAAATGCAAATCAATTTATACAATTTGGGATTTTTTTGTTGTTATTCTGTCTCTCACTGTTCAAATAAACCTACCATTAAAATGATAGACTGATCATTTCTTTGTCAGTGGGCAAACGTACAAAATCAGCAGGGGATCAAATACTTTTTTCCCTCACTGTATGTGGCCCACCCTCCCTGCAGTTAGGCATTATTCTGCACTGTTTGAGTGTGTCACAATCTATAAATGTAAAATATTTTTACACAACAATCAATTTCATATATGGGAAACCTTAGAAATATGGAAAAACAAGGTTGAGTTATTTCTACCTCTGGTAGGGGGATCTCAAGATTTTGGGGGCTTTGGCACTAGCCTATTAGAAGGAAGAATGTTTGACATGCTTTTTACATGTGTATCATGATGAAAGTGGCCATTTTAGGCCCTTTGTAGACCTTTACATGCCGCCTCTGCTGGTGATTTGCTGAATGTGCAATCCTAAAGGAGGGCTGTGATTGGATAATGACCTCTAACATCAATTTCTATGTACACTACATGTCCAAAAGTATGTGGACAGCTGCTCATCAAACATCTCATTCCAAAATCATGGGCATTAATATGGACTTGGTCCCCCCTTTGCTGCTGTAACAGGCTCCACTCTCCTGGGAAGGCTATCTATTAGATTGGGTGGCAGGTAGCCTAGTGGTTAGAGTGTTGGACTAGTAACCAAAAGGTTGAAAGATCAAATCCCTGAGCTGACAAGGTAAAAATCTGTCATTCTGACCCTGAACAAGGCACTGTTCCTAGGCTGTCATTGAAAATAAGAATTTGTTCTTAACTGACTTGCCTAGTTAAATAAAGGTAAAAAAATAATTTAAAAAAGATGTTGAAACATTGCTGTGGGGACTTGCTTCCATTCAGCCACAAGAGCATTAGTGAGGTTGGGCACTGATGTCGGGGGATTGGGCCTGGCTCACAGTTGGCATTCCCACGCATCCCAAAGGTGTTCAATGGGGTTGATATCAGGGCTCAGTGCAGGCCAGTCAAATTCTTCCACACTGATCTTGACAAACCATTTCAGTATGCGCACAGGGCATTGTCATGCTGAAACAGGAAAGGGCCTTCCCAAAACTGTTGCCACAAAGTTGGAAGCACAGGATTGTCATTTTTTGCTGTAGCATTAAGATTTCCCTTCACTGGAACTAAGAGGCCTAGCCCGAGCCATGAAAAACAGCCCCAGACCATTATTCCTCCTCCACCAAACTTTACAGTTGGCACTATGCATTCGGGCAGGTAGCATTCTCCTGGCATCTGCCAAGCACAGAATTATCTGTTGGACTGCCAGATAGTGAAGAGTGATTCATCACTCCAAAGAACGTGTTTCCACTGCTCCGGAGTCCAATGGCGGCGAGCTTTACACCACCCCAGCCGTCTCTTTTCAATCCGCATGGTGATCTTAGGCTTGTGTGCGGCTGCTCGGCCTTGGAAACCCATTTCATGAAACTCCCGACGAACAGTTATTGTGCTGACGTTGCTTCCAGAGGCAGTTTGGAACTGGGTAGTGAGTGTTGCAACCGAGGACAGACGATTTTTACGATTTTCAGCACTCGGCGTTCCCGTTCTGTGAGCTTGTGAGTCGTTGTTGCTCCTAGATGTTTCTACTTCACAATAACAGCACTTACAGTTGACCGGGGCAGCTCTAGCAGGACAGAAATTTGATGAACTGACTTGTTGGAAAGGTGGCATCCTACGATGGTGCCACATTGAAAGTCACTGAGCTCTTCAGTAAGGCCATTCTACTGCCATTGTTTGTCTATTGAGATTGCATGGCTGTGTGCTCTATTTTATACACCTGTCATCAACGGGTGTGGCTGAAATAGCCGAATCCAGTAATTTGAAGGGGTGTCCACATAGTATATAAAATGGGCCATATCAGAAAGCCCACTCTGACATATTTGAAGAGTAAAATTGTTCCAAACCAGGGTTCTCCAACCCTGTTCCTGGAGAGCTACCGTCCTGTAGGTTTTCGCTGCAATCTTAATCTACCGCACCTGATTTTAACAATTAGCTGGCTTTTTCTTAGTTGAATCAGGTTAGTTAATTAAAACTGATGTCGGATCAAAAACCAACAAGAGGGTAGCTCTCCAGGACCAAGGTTGGAGACTCCTTTTCCAAACAATATTTAAAAAAATAAGAATCTAGACATACTCCATATGTTAGAGAACACTATAGGTAGTATAATAACACCAAGATGTTGTCTGGATCATGTATGATTAACAGATCATAATGTCTTACAGGAGGCACGTATAGGTCTAAAAAGGGACTACAATGGTCACTTTCATCATGATTTTCTCAAAGATGGTTTGTGATACAAATGTAAAAAGAATGTCAAACACCCTTCCTCCCAATGTAGATTCTATATGAGAATTGCCAGAACAATCTGAGCTACCCCCCCCAAAAAAAATCTGACTCCGCTGGCATGGAATCGCCCAACAGTGTTCATGATCACCGCTATTAGCATGCATTACGCACTTTCTCAGCCCTTCCTCTGACTACTAAGGGCCTCAACGCAAGCCTTCATTATTTCTACTTTTCAGATAAATAACACTTTGAGATAAATGACACACAAGCATGCTAACTCTTCTTACTAACTGTTCTTAACCGCTATTATGACCTTCCCAGTCTATCCCTCAGGATTGGTTGGTCTTTTCTATTCCCAGATCTGACTTGATACTCCCTCCTCCCTCCCTCCCTCCATCCCTCCTTTTCTCTGCCAGGTCAAATATCACCCCAGGTGGTTTGGATTATTTAGCGTTTGACAGGTAGACCGGTCATAACATCTGTTGTTTATTTCATGCAAATCTTCTCGCTTGTCTCTAAAACCACTCAAATGCAGAATGAATGAGGTCTGGAAAAGTCAATGCAGCTCATTAGGTGCGTCATGTCCCCTTGCCCACTTTCACCTCCTGGTTCCACCACACACACCTTTTCCTCCTGCCAAAACAAAATATAGAGATATATAGAGAGAGAAACAGAAGGACAGAAGCATCAAATAGCAAGTGCCACCTCTTCTCTTCCTCCTCCAGTCCTCTCCATACACGCCATGCCAAATGATGAAAATGACAGCAGCCAGCTGGATTGACTGGCCTATAGTCTATCACTTATATATCATGTCTCTGTGATAGAACTACCCCATCTTCTCCTTTCTCACCCATGTGTCATCAACTCACACTCAGTTTGGTGAAGCAATAGAACCTCACCATTTGCATCGCTAAACCTGTCCTGAGCACTTGATGGCTTCAGACAGGAGTTAGTACTGCAGAGAGATGGAAAACACAAACTCACACAGTAAAAGGCGTTTTTTGTTCGAGGGGCTATTTGTCTGTAATAAACGCCTGTTGATAACTCATCGGCCCTCCTTTTTAATTGGCAAAAAGGCTACCGACGTTCACCCCTGGACACGCAATTTAGCTTTGCTCGACTCGTAAAACACCATTCTTATGAATGAATCAATTATATACTTGTTGTCGCCAGTTGCCTACAAGTGGTTACAGGCACAAATAAAATTCGATTGCACAGAAAGGAGATATAACAAAACAGATAGCTAGGCCTTTTATTCAGTCCTACATTGTGTTGTTCATCAGAGCAGGGAAATTATTCTCCAATGCCAAGGAGAGAGAAAAGACCTCTCTAGCTCAAAGTGTAGGACAACTGGCCAACTGTTGCCATGTGAATCACAAACCTAATGGTGTATTGTGTGTGCGCATAGCATCCGTTGTATGTCTGCGTATAAATAATTACCGCTAATAAGCGTTTATCATTATGTATTTAAATGTTTACGGGTCGATGGCACAACACTGATAAGATGTGCTTGGGCATAAGGAAATGGAATACGGCTGTTGTTGTTTGCTGTGGACGAGGCGTACAAGGACTGTAGCCTAGCGCTTTTTGTTTTCCACTCCCCGCTCTCCTGCTGAGATAAACACACAGACAGATTGGACGATCAGAACGGGTTTAGTTGTTGGATTACCCACCAGGCTTCTATCAGTCACTCTGACAAGGGGTACCTTTTCATTCCCCTTTTTTCTCCAATCCACAAATGTATAGCACCCACTCCCCCCCCCCCCCCCCCCCCCAGAACCCAGAATCACACAGCAGTACCGTTAAAGGATCAGTACAGTAATTCTGTTTCCCCTGTGTTTTGTATCATATTGTAGTACAACAGCTGGTGAAACTAACATTATTTCCTGATAGTTGCTGGTTGAAAATACAATCTACACAGCCTGTTTGCATGGAAGGGAGTTTTGGCAACTCTGGTGACATCACCAGGCAGTAAATTGGTCAATAGACTAGTAACAAAGAGAGTTCCAAATCTCTCTGCCAAGCTATACTGAACAAAAGTATAAACACAAAATGCAAAAACTTCAAAGATTTTACTGAGTTACAGTTCATAGAAGGAAACCAGTCAATTGAAATGAATTCACTAGGCCCTAATCTATGGATTTCACATGACTGGGCAGGGGCGCAGCCATGGGTGAGCCTTGGAGGGCATAGGCCCACTCACTTGGCAGACAGGCCCACACACTGGGGAGCCAGGCCCAGACAATCAGAATGAGTTTTCCCCCACAAAAAGGCTTTATTACAGACAGAAATAATCCTCAGCACTTCCCCTCAGACGATCCCACAGGTGAAGCCAGATGTGTAGGTCCTGGGCTGGCGTGGTTACACGTGGTCTGTGGTTGTGAGGCCGGTTGAATGTACTGCCAAATTCTCTAAAACAACGTTGGAGGCATCTTATGTTAGAGAGATTAACATAACATTTTCTTGCAACAGCTCTAGTGGACATTCCTGCAGTCAGCATGCAAATTGCACACTCCCTCAAAACTTGATACATCTGTGGCATTGTGTTGTGTGACAAAACTGCACATTTTTACGTTTTTTTAAATTGTCCACAGCACAAGGTGCACCTGTGTAATGATCATGCTGTTAAATCAGCTTCTTGATATGCCACACCTGTCAGGTGGATGGATTATCTTGGCAAAGGAGAAATGCTAAGGCACTGCACTGCATCTCATCTCAGGTCAAAGGCACTGCATCTCAGTGCAAGAGGTGTCACTGTAGTACTGGGTTCAAATCCAGGCTGCATCACATCTGGCCGTGATTGGGAGTCCCATAGGGCGGCGCACAACTGGCCCAGCGTCGTCCGGATTTGGCCGGGGTAGGCTGTCATTGTAAATAAGAATTTGTTCTCAACTGACTTGCCTAGTTAAATAAAGGTTACACACATGCTCAGTAACAGGGATGTAAACACATTTGTGCACAACATTTGAGAGAAATAAGCTTTTTGTGCATATGGACAATTCCTGGGATATTTTATTTCAGCTCATGATACATGGGACCAACACTTTACATGTTGTGTTTATATTTTTGTTCAGTGTAGTTTGTTTTCCCCTGCGAGTTTTTTGCAAAAAAACTTTTTTGGTCCATTTTAATGTTAAACTATTAAGGTACTTGATTGTTAATCAGAAATGTGATATTGATATAAAAAACCTGCATTGGGCTTTTAATGTGTGTGTTCACTTAGTCACTGATAGGTTACTGAGTTTGAGTGAGAAATGGCGGGGAAACAAGATGAAACACCATTCCACCCACTTAACTTTTCTAGTGTTTACAGTTTAAGCACATGTAGCTACGGCTTTAAGTGGTAGTTATGATTTCAATAGTCAAACACTCCAATGTACTGTAGCACTGCTGAATGACAACACGGGAAAAGCACGTCTGTGTGTTGACGCTTTCAGTGACTGAAGTGATCAGATTGATCCCAATATGTTTGGGATTGGTTGTATAATAAGGCACATAGCTACTCCTAAAATGGTAACAGCCTATTTCAGACATCAGTTTTAAGTCAGAATGGCTCTGAAGATAATTGGATCTACTAACAGACTTCCACCCACAGCCCGTTTTTCAACAAATACAAACTGTAATAGCTGAAGTGGCTAGATTAAACGCAGCCATCATTTTATGGGCCGGGCAGCCCGATATATCAAAAATTGACATTACATAACGTCATATTCAAATGAACTGTAATCCCCACTTAATTACTGCATGACATCAATATTAACCTAGAAGTGTATGATGGAAAGGTCTAGCTAGCTGCCTATTGCAAAACTCATTAACAATAAAGCAAAGATCAAATCAACAAGATATCCGCTTCCCCTCAATGAAGCCCGATACTCAAGGTCATACACATTTTTAATTGGCCGGAGCGGAGTTGGTCTTCCAGGACGATGTTGGAAAATCATCAATGACATGTTAAATAAATCTACAAATTGAACTAGAATGTCCAACTAGCATTCGTTCATGGCTCCCACTAGAAGGAATATCCCATTTCCTGGTCAGCTATTCTTAGAAGCAGATAGGTAACAAAATGAAAGAAAGCTAAAAAAGTTTTACAAACAAAATATACTTTATTATCCCAAGACAAAATTACAATGACTTGTCAGATACTCTGTGTACTCCCTTTTTTTACAGAACACCATCAGTTAGTATGCAGACTAAATGACAACTCAACCTCTGCACCATAAATAAAATAGAGACTTGGGGGGCATGCAGATAAGGTAATGCAGATGTGCCTTCTCAAAAGCAGAGTTTATTACAGAAAGAAACCAATGAATGATATCACACAACCTGAAGTATCACCTCATTATAAGCTTTGAAAAAGGTGCTAGCCCCATCCACCCTCTCGTCCAGAACAAAAGAGCACCCAGTCATCCATGTTATGAGCACCCAAAGCCATCCATGTTATGAGCACCCAAAGCCATCCATGTTATGAGACCCCAAATTCTTTCCACGCACATAGATGAGCGCTCTGGCAGAAAACATGGTCAGACTTTTTAAAAATGTAGATTGTTGATACACTAGCCGTCATAGTTATGTACCACTGATATGGTGTTGGTTGTTACCGAGACATCAGTAGAGATATACATGTGGAAATGCACAACTTGCACAAGAACACAGAGCAAGTAAGATAGGGCAAGTAGTGATATTACATGGACTTAAATTTGACAAAGTATAGATTATTTGAGTCTGATGAAAACCTTAACATGAAACTAGGCAATCAATAAGACCAGGGGACATATAATTGAGAGTAAAGGGATTCCTTTCCTTGACCGTCTGAGCACTATCATCATCATCCACATTATTGCTCCTAATCATATAGAATCCTGTTGGACCCTTGAAGGGGAAGTGGCTGGATAAGCAGATCACTTCCTTGGCTGGGCAGCTATGTAGAGAGCCATCAGGCAGTAGAGGGTCCCACCAATGGTCAGGCCCATGGTGGTCCTGTACAGCATCTTGTCCATCAGGCCTCTCTTCAGGTGCACAGGGATGCCGTCAGACTTCTGCAATGTAGACAGAATAAAGAGAATGAGAAATGTGACAGCAGTCTCCAACTCCCCACTGTGAGTCACAGGGGGGAATCCTGAGATTTGTCATATTTTATTAAAGTCCAAACTTTATCATTGCTCACAACTTCTCTGCAGGGACAGTGTATATAACTTTCTAGAAAACTAGTCGGAACTAGAAGGAATATTGGCAGTGAAAGTTCATGGTTGAAGTAAATTACCACAGGAGTTGATCGCTTTATCTTCTAACAAACCAAGGTCAAGTAGGAAAAACTCCGACACAAGCTTCCTGGGTTATTGGGGTTCTGTGATTATTGGGGTTGGTGATTATCACAGAACACCAATGACCCTAGGAAGCCAAGTAGCGTGTGGGTCAAACAAAAGGTTCGTGCAGTGTCTGTACCTGGAAGAGTTTCTGTAGGTCAGGGACTTTGTTGTGTCCCAGGTACTCCACCGTGTTCCCTGCCTCCGACACATATTTGGTGGGGGTGGCAAAGATCATTGGAGGGGCCTCCATGGGCACTGTTACCCTCAACCCCTGGAGAGACAACAAAACTTTAGACTGTGGAAACCACATGACCCAAACATCCACAAACACATAGTTGGTCCTATCAGTGTTTGCCCTTTATGCATTTAGCAGCGGTGCACCGCCGTTGCTAAATCATGGCCGCCACTGAAAAAATAAATACATAATGTAGATGCATGCCCTAGGAAGACGCCCTCAGACAAATTCGTCTCAAAACTACTGACTTATGTTAAAGAAATACTTTGGGATTGTTGCAATGAAGCCCCTTATCTACTTCCCCAGAGTCAGATGAACTCATGGATACCAATTGTATTTCTCTGTGTCCAATGTGAAGGAAGTTAGAGGTCGTTTTGCAAGCCAATGCTAACTAAAACATGCTAGCTGTTACCATAGACCTCGAGTCATTGTGCTAACGCTAGTTAGCAACTTCCTTCAAATTGCACGCAGAGACAAAAATGGTATCCATGAGTTCATCTAGATAAAGGGCTTCATTCCCAAAAATCCCAAAGTATCCCTTTACGCATGTAGTAAGGATTAGGAGGTCTGCTGTTTACACGTGCAAAGGTGATTGCTTTGCTAACACTTTATATGCCTTCCAGATAATGTTATTTTCCAAACTAGTTATGGAAAAGAGATGCATGTTTCTGAACAATACATCATGCTGCCTTGTTGACAACATGACCGACTTGTGCAGATTACTGTTGGATTTGAGAAGGGCACTCCTCCCTCACCAATAAGGTCAACAGGGTCAAAAGTGGTGTGGTTGTGGCTCACTCAACATAGCTAGGACTGTTTCATAGGTAGCGTTTGCTAGCTATAAAAACTAGCTAGATACCTTATTAGGGTACATAACTAACGGGTGAGCTATCTATGCATCTTTGGTAGTTTATGTAACATTACTAGCCACATCTTCAAGGACCGCTCCCCCCCACACCTCAGTCACGAGCTGTTAACTCCCTTAGTTGGGCAGAAGGTATCGGAGCATTGCCACCACATCGCCATGCTCCTTCCAACTTCTGTAACAATGCGGAGGGCTCTGTATAGCGCCGCATTGACGTGATTGGTTGATGGGGGGGGGGGGGGGGGGGTACATCCTGTATAAATATAAACTCACTTCCTTGACAACAGCTCTACACTGCTCCGCAAAGCACAAGAAGTATGAATGTCCTGACTTCTGCTGAGGCCATATCGCCCTAAATGCTGCATGGCAAATGGAGACGTCGGATTGACCATGCAACTAGATGCACAATGCACTTCTCTCCAGAATGCGCTCTCCCCAGCCAATTTGTGCACATTCATTGTTTCATAACTTAAATTGAGTGAATTTCTTGTGTTTGATTGTTAGTCCATCAATACCCCCCTTACATATACCATCAGTAGTACATTTACCGGTAATTCCTAATCTACAATGTTCGTTACTTTGGTTTACGGTCATTTATTTTAATGCATTCAATAGTACTGCAGTCTTCCCATTATCTGAGTGGGCACATAGGTTGTGCACTGCAAACAATGCTTCACTTGTGAGAAACAAGTTTTGGTTCATTTCATTCAATTTACGAGTTGTCAATTGTATTTTGTTTGGAGCGCTCCTATCAATGTTGAGTAAGGACGCGCACGCATAGAAGTAGGCCTATAGGCTACCTGGCCTGCGCGCAAATGTAGGCATATAAAATGTGCCCATTTGGGGATCTGATAGTGTGTTCTTCACCTCAAAGTAAAGTGTTCTTCACCTCAAACAGCAAGCAGTCTGTCTTTACATCCATTGAGAATTACAATAGTTCCTCAATGTATTTGAAAAATATTTTCAGCTCTCCCACTTTCGATAACCACTCAGTGTGAAAGGGAAAATGTCATGCTCGGATCCAGTCGAAACATCATAAAATACTTCTTATCAGTGCTCGACTGACTGAAATAGGTTCCGGTACTCATTTTGGGTGCTGGTACAGTTCATATTTAAGTGCAGGAGCGCCACAATACTTCTGAGCTGATATTCTATAAGAGGAACAGGAACTCAAGCAGTAGAACATTTGAGGTGCAGGTACTCAGGTCTGGTGAGCTCCTGCCCATGTCAAACACTGCTTCTTATCCCTTGCGCAAATAGCCTACAGCTGTGTCTGTCCAAAGCCCACTGGCATGGTAAACTGAGGGCCCTGAATATTTTATACAATGTTGCATTCGGGCTGGACCCAAGTTAATACAATGTTTTAAGTTGGCTGTAGACAGGCCATGTGTAGCCAATGTGATTTATAGGATATTTCTTGGTGAATCAGGATATTTTCTACTTGCAGGCTGCAATCTTTTATTTGTTGGCTACTTTTAAATAGTTGGTAATGGCAATAGAAGTTACTTTTTAGGTTATCATTTTCATTTAGATTGAATTGATTAACCACATGATAATAATTTTGAGATATGAAAAAGTTATTATAAATTAATCTGTTTCACGAAAATGTGCATATCAAAACTGCCACACAAATCGGTAGAAATGGTAAGATAAATTTGCATTCAACATGAGAAAGGTTGCCGACTCCTCGTGTTGCCCATTACTGGCAACTTCAGGAGAGTAATGGCAGAATGTGCGAAAGCCAGCAGGAGGAGAATAGTTGGGTCAGGTTAATTTTTTTTTCCTTCTGGTTATCTAGATCTCTTGCGCCCTCGAAGCAGTCGTCTTATTTCATCAAATTGTAAGCTAAACGCCTCAGACAAGCTCAATGCATATAGTCGATTTTATTCAAACACATAGGGTGTGTCTATATGGAAAAATACACAGTTAAAATTTAAAGAACAATGACTTTCGGTCGACCAACATTTTTAGTCGGGGACAGCCCTAGAACGGTCATCCAACTTGGAATTCCAATTCTGCGATCTTCCGACTTCCCGACCTGAAGATCCCTGACGTCATGAGAAGTTGGATATAGCCACAACTTTCGGACAGAGTTGCGATGATGCGAAAGCGTAAGAATGGCGCCGTTAAGATCAGAGATTTGTCTGAGTATACACCTTCGTTCGAGGTGTACATACCAACGTCTCCTGATTGACTTACAGGTCTCCATGCTCTTGAGAAACTTGATGATCTACAAATGGTGTCAGATGGCAGCGGTGAGGATTCTGAGGTTGAGCCGGTCCAGGATGAAGTGGACCTACCTGCGGCAACAGGTGTAGTGGACACTTCCAACATTTTCCCTGATAATCCTACCAGATGATTATGGATTTCTGGAAAGAGTGGATTCCAGCTTCTGGGTCGACCCATTCATTGTATCGGGCTGGGTAAAGGACAAACTGGGAATGGTTACGTCTGTGAAAGTTTTTAGAACAGGAATTGTTTCGATTTTTTTGAGTATCTGCCTGAAAGAGAGGAGAGGTAAAACGTTTCCTATACTGAGGCAATGAAGAGGAGAGCCCAAGGGTGAGTGAGTCAACTGGGAGCCCCCCAGTGAGTAGGCCTGAAGAGAGAGGGAGCCAGCCAGAGAGGATGAGTTTTAGTAAGGTTGGATTTCTTGCGTTTATAGCCAGAAGATAGCTGTGGTAGTTGCAGCAGCAGCAAAATATTTGGTTGTGAGAGATTTTACTGGAGAAGATGTAAAGAAAGTTGTGAGAAGGGGTTCCGTCCTCCCAGGCCGACAGCCTGGTGTAGGATCGTTTAGGGCCATGTAGTGGGATAGGGTGGTAGGTTTTTGGGGGATAGTGTAAATCAAATCTACATTTATTTGTCACATGCGCCAAATACAAACAGGTGTAGATCTTAACATAAAATGCGTACTTACAAGCCCTTAAAAAAAATACAACTCTGCATTGTTGGTTAAGACTGACTATGTGCTAGAAAAATAAATGCCAAATTAAATAAACAAAAGTTTTTTTTTAAATTAACACAAAAGGCTCCTTAACAGCTTCAACCTCCAAGCCATAAGACTGCTAAACAGTTAATCAAATTGATACCTGGACTATCTGCATTAACCCCTTTTTTTTTTACACTGCTGCTGCTGCTACTTGCTGTTTATTAACTATGCATAGTCCCTTTACCACTACGTCACAGGAGATTGGTGGCACCTTAATTGGGAGGGACGGGCTCGTGGTAATGGCTGGAGCGGAATAGGTGGAATGGTATCACATTTGCACGGTTCCATCCAGGCTGTATCACAATCAGCCGTGATTGGGAGTCCCATATAGTGGCACACAATTGGCCCAGCGTCGTCCGGGTTCGGCCGGTGTAGGCCGTCATTGTAAATAAGAATTTGTTCTTAACCGACTTGCCTAGTTAAAAAAAACTAAGCAAGTACATATTACCTCAATTAACCCTGCACATTGATTCTGTACCGGTACCCCCTACCGCCTGGTATAGAGGTCCTGGATGGCAGGAAGCTTTGCCCCAGTGATGTACTGGGCCGTACGCACTACCCTCTGTAGTGCCTTGCAGTCGGTGCAGGGTTACGCCTAGATCACACCGACAGCGCCTTTGCATTTTGGTACATCAGAAGTACATTCATTTTAAAATGGAATGCTGCATTTGCCTTGCAGCATTGCGTTGCAAAGGCAGTGGTTCTGTGTGGTGCATACGTTGAATTTATCGATAGTATGTATCATACTGTATACGTCGTCAGATTGACAGGAATGGTAGCAGAAGGTGACTAACTTTTGTTGCACACATATCCAGATGATGCTGCGTAACATTTTGCGCAATAAAGCCATCAGTGTTATCTAGGCGTTAAAGGTGCTGCATGGTCATTCCGCCATCTGCATTATTGCCCATACAGAATTTGGGGTGATATGGCCTCTGCAGAAATCAGGGCATTCATACTTATTGCACTTCCCCAAGCAGCGCAGAGCTGTTGTGAAGGAAATTGTCAAGGAAGTGAGCGCAAGGCACTACAGAGGGTAGTGCATACGGCCCAGTACATCACTGTGGCCAGAACCGCTCGCCAACCAATCATGTCAATGCTGAGCCCTCCACGTTGTTACAAAATTTGAGAGGTGAATGGCGATGCAGTGGGAGCTCAATTGTGCCTCACACCATGGATGGTGGAACCCACTGTTCCTAAACCGTCATTGAAAATAAGAATTTGTTCTTAACTTACTTGCCTAGTTAAATAAAAGGTAAAATACGGCGCATCCGACCACATTTTCGACTCAAGCATAAATTGGCTCTTTTTTAATTTAACCTTTATTTCACTGGGCAAGTCAGTTAAGAACAGATTCTTATTTACAATGACGGCCTACCGGGGAACAGTGGGTCAAGTGACTTGTTCAGGGGCAGAACGACATATTTTTACCTTCTCAGCTCGGGGATTTGATTTAGCAACATTTCGGTTACCGGCCCAACGCTCTAACCACTAGGCTACCTGCCGATCCGGCACATAGATTGTCATAGATGGTGGTGCAATACATTTATCCTATTACTCTTTTTTTTTCACAATGTGGAATGCACATTCCGAAATGAGAACGGTAGCAGTACGCCAAAAACCGTATAGTCTGCCAGAAATTCACAAGACTAATCCGGAATGTCTCTGCAACAAAACGCTGCTAGCTAACCGGCACCAACTTGCTAGCTAGGGCTAATGTGTTTGCTAGCTTTGTAGGTCGAGTTACCTTAGCCAACCACAACATTAACTAGCCAGTTAACTGTTCTAAAACAAATATATGTGGCGAGATTTCTTAGCCATGTTGTGTAAATCAATGCATGCGTTTGTTGTGCCCAATTGAAGCTAACGTTAGCTAGCTAACAATGTGAAGGTCATTAGTGGATTTTTACATCTTTGACTGCCTGCTGGACATGCTTTCTGTTCCTACCTGAGGGCTGTACGCACTTGGTGCCGATCCGGCAAGTCTTTGTGTAACTCCATTTAACTTGTAGTACATTTTACTTGGTTGCAAAACAAAAACAACAGTTACGAATAAGGTCGGATCACTGATATCCCCTTGTTGGCCAAACGTGCAGAGGATGGACCCAGCATTAACGACACAGTAGGTTGGCTCAGTGGTGCCTGATTAGAATAGAGTGATAATGGCGGCTTTTTGTAAGCACTATTAAACGGTCCAGCTTTTGTCAAATGAACGTCAAAAGTATATATGTTTTCTTCATTTAAGCTAAACCTTTCCCAACCTTAACCTAATTATCCGAACCTGCTTCGAAAAGTAAAATCTGACGTTAATTTTACAAAAACTGGAGTCCATCTAGCCATAACCCTATTAAACAGAGGCTAACTCCTTGGCAAAGGCCTATGTGGAAATTAATGCTAATGTCACATTTTGTGAATTTTGATGCATGTATTTAATCAAAACAAGTAAAAAGCAAACAATATGCTAACATGTACAAAATAAAACTACACCTCCGGTCGCATGCCTTTGACGTCTAGCTAACAGGTTTAGCTTACTTTATCAGATGGACCCAAAGTCTCCTCTGAACATAGTTCGGGAACCGATAAAACAAGCACTATCCCGCTGAAGAGATATTGGGTTGCATGCCTGGATCAAAACAATATACTACCATTGTGTTTTCGTTTGAGCTGTTAAGCAGAAAGCTAACTAACTAGCTTTTTGGCGAACAGTAGCGTAGACTAGTTTTTACAATTTTATTTTACTCTTGTTATATCTTTCTTTTAATATTATATATATATATATATATATATCCTGATGGCTAGTCACTTTACTCTGATGTCATGTACATATCTCCCTCAAATACCATGTACCTCAGCACATTAATCTGGTACTCCCTATATATAGCGCCGTTGTTGTCTATTTTATTTTATTCCTCGTGTTACTATTTTTGTTGGGAAGGGCTCGTAAGCAAGCAATTCACGGTCAAGTCTATACCAGTTGTATACAACTAGTTGTGACAAATAACATTTGATTTGATTTTGATGGTTGGCGTAGTGAGGCGAAAAATGTTGCGGCTAATGTTGTAGTTAAATTTCTTACATATTTTGAGCACATAAAGGCTTCATAATTCATAAAGGTCATGTTAACTGACATATATTATCTCTTAAAACAAAACGTATAAAATCTTCTAAACCTGTGTTAATCTCAGACCTTATCGCCTGCATATATCCCAAAACCTAAATATTTTCCACATTCATTCCCCCAATACAATGCAGAATGAAAATGCTAACTCGTTTCCGGTTTTTAGAACCATAAATTGGCGAGCTCTATTATAAAACAGGTTGTTTGGATCCTGGATGCTGATTGGTTGATAGCAGGGAGTTATTCACCACAATCCCTGGGTAATGCCTATTAACAATACCATTTGAATTATCAATGCACATCCACTGTCCCACAGCCCAGGGATCCAATTAATAACCTTCATCTCCTCTGGAGTTTGGGGTCACTTAGAAATGTCCTTCTTTTTGAAAGAAAAGCAATTTTTGGGGCTATTAAAATAACGTCAAATTGATCAGAAATAGTGTAGACTTTGTTAATGTTGTGAATGACTATTGTAGATGGAAACGGCTGATGTTTAATGGAATATCTACATAGGCCTACAGAGGCCCATTATCAGCAACCATCACACCTGTGTTCCAATGGCATGTTGTGTTAGCTAATTCCAGTTTATCATTTTAAAAGGCGAACTGATCATTAGAAAACCCTTTTGAAATTATGTTAGCACAGCTGAAAACTGTTGTTCTGATTAAACAAGCAATAAAACTGGCCTTTTTTAGACTAGTTGAGTATCTGGAGCATCAGCATTTGTGGGTTCGATTACAGGCTCAAAATGGCCAGAAATATAACACTTTCTTCTGAAACTTGTCAGTCTGTTATTGTTCTAAGAAATGAAGGCTATTCCATGTGAGAAATTGCCAAGAAACTGAAGATCTCCTACAACGCTGTGTACTACTCCCTTCACAGAACAGTGCAAATTGTCTCTAACCAGAATAGAAAGAGGAGTGGGAGGCCCCGGAGCAAGAGGACAAGTACATTAGAGTGTCTAGTTTGAGAAACAGATGCCTCACAAGTCCTCAACTGGCAGCTTCATTAAATAGTACCCTTAAAACACCAGTCTCAACGTCAACAGTGAAGAGGCGATTCCGGGATGCTGGCCTTCTAGGCAGATGTCCTCTGTCCAGTGTCTGTGTTCTTATGCCCATCTTAATCTTTTATTTTTATTGGCCAGTCTGAGATATGTATTTTTCTTTCAACTCTTTAACTTTTACTTGAGTCATTTTCTATTAAGGTATCTTTACTTTTACTCAAGTATGACAATTGGGTACTTTTTTCACCACTGGTCGTCGGTGATCAGGCCCAACACCATCGTGTCGTCTACAAACTTTATGATGGTTTTGGAGTCGTGCGCAGCCACGCAGTCGTGGGTCAACAGGGAGTACAGGAGGGGACTAAGCACCCACCCCTGAGGGGCCCCCGGGTTGAGGGTCAGCATGGCGGATGTGTTGTTGCCTACCCTCACCACCTGGAGGCGGCCCGTCAGGAAGTCCAGTTGCAGAGGGCGGTGTTCAGTTCCGGATCCTTAGCTTAGTGATGAGCTTCAAAGGCACTATGGTGTTGAACACTGATCTGTAGTGAATTAACAGTGTTCATTCAACAAATCAAATGTATTTATAAAGCCCTATTTACATCAGCCGATGTCACAAAGTGCTATACAGAAACCCAGCCTAAAACCCCAAACAGCAAGCAATGCAGATGGAGAAGCACGGTGGCTAGGAAAACTCCCTAGAAAGGCAGAAACCTAGGAAGAAACCTAGATAGGAACCAGGCTCTGAGGGGTGGCCAGTCCTCTTCTGGCTTTTCCGGGTGGATATTATAGCAGTATTATAGCAGTACATGGCCAAGATGTTCAAATGATTGCTGGATGATTATTTTTAAGTCTAATATTGCGGGAAATGGAGTTGCCAATGACTAGGGTTTTCAATTTGTCAGAGTTAATGGTGGGAGGCTTCGGCGGCTCAGACCCCGTAACGGGTGGAGGAGAGATCAGAGAAGGCTCGGCCTCTGACTCCGACTCGTTGCTTAATGGGGGAGAACCGGTTGAAAGTTTGTTGGCTGAATGAGCGACAGCAGTTGAGCATTCTGACAGCATTTCCTTCCAGAAGCCATGAGAAAATTGTCAGGCTGCGGGGACTGTGCGAGGGGATTTATACTACTATCTACTTATTGGTGGCACAGACGCTGTTTCATCCTTTCCTACACTTAAATTACCCTTGCCTAACGATTGCGTCTGAAGCTGGGCTTGCAGCACGGCTATCCTCACCATAAGGCGATAGTTCTCCTGTATATTATGAGAACAGTGACTGCAATTAGATGGCATCATGTTAATGTTACTACTTAGCTTCGGCTGGTGGAGGTGCTGTAGAACCATGTCCAGATAAAGCATCCGGGGTGAAAAAGTAAAATGAAAAAAGTTGAGTGAGGGAAAAATAAAAATGTAAAATGGTTATTAAAAATGTAAAAGTACAAACCGTAAAGTTGGCAGGTAGCAAAGTAACGTTAGCAACAAACCGCACAGCAGCACGGAAACAAGTCTGGAAGTTGTGACCAGAAATGACAACACGAATCAATCGCACAGCATTCTCACATAGCTGTTCCTTTTGTCCAGGTGGGAAAGGGCAGTGTGGAGTGCATTAAAGATTGCGTCGTCTGTGGATGTGTTGGGGTGGCATGCGAATTGGAGAGAGTCCAGGGTGTCTGGGACGATGCTGTTGGTGTGAGTCATGACCAGCCTTTCAAAACATTTCATGGCTTCAAATGTGAGTGATACGGGGCAATAGTAATTTAGACAGGATACCTTGGTGTTCTTGGGCACAGGGACTATGGTGGTCTGCTTGAAACATGTAGGTATTACAGACCCAGTCAGGGAGAGGTTGAAAATGTCAGTGAAGACACTTGCCAACTGGTTTGCGCATACTGCGAGTACGCGTCCTGGTAGTCCATCTGGACCTGTGGCTTTGTGAATGTTAACCTGTTTAAAGGTCTTACTCACATCAGCTACACATCGCCTACGAAGAGCGTGGTCACACGGAACAGCTGGTGCTCTGACAAATGGTTCATCGGCTGGATTTCCCTTGGTAATCCGTGATAGTTTGCAAGCCCTGCCACATCTGATGAGCATCAGAGCCGGTGTAGCAGGATTCAATCTTACTCCTGTATTGACGCTTTGCCTGTTTGATGATTCGTAGCAGGATTTCTTATAAGCGTCCGGGTTAGTGTCCCGCTCCTTTAAACATGCTAAGTCACTCACCCACCATTGCTGCTAAGTCACTCACCCACCATTGCATGTTGTACCAAAATGGTGGGTTGGACCCCGCTTTATATGCGCAGATAGCTACATTGGTACGTGTTCATTTACAAAGGTATTCTGGGTAAACTCCCTCTCTACCTCTAGCCTGCTCTCCTTCACCACTAGTAGTTACCAGATGCAGTCTACTAGATGCAGTCTACTTAAATTCCCCAGGGCTTTTACGAAATAAGGCAAGACTGCCTTCTATGTGCACCAGAGGCATGGAACAGGAAACAATCTATTGCTTTACCTAGATTTATTAGTGCTCCTCAATGCAAGACTGTGTGTTTCTGTAGACTGGATTGTGTTGTTGTGCTGATTGTATCGTACGCATTATTTTTTGTTGTAATGTTGTATTGATTGCTGCTGCCTTCTTGGCCAGGTATCCCTTGATTCTCAATGGACTTTTCCTGGTTAAATAAATACATGTGTACAGTCATATAAGCCCTAAATGTACTCAGACAGACATGCAGATTAGACTTAGATTTTCTTTATTTATATACAACCATTCTATCTGTAAACAACATAAGCTCTATACAAAATAGCTGGTTCCATAAAAAATAAGGGAAAAAAAACTATATGGCTTGCAGAAACAACCATTTCTTCAAGAGATATATGCACTGTTGCACTTGTACATTCTATTGAAGCAGCAATAAGCTAGAGATGCCCACATAAGGTGTTCGGGTGTGACAAAGTACAGTATCCAGAAGTAGCAGGTCCTCTCTATTTATGTGAGTATAAGTCATATTTTAAGTCTTGTAGAAAATGTACAAACTTTTCAAATAATAATTAGGTATTCTTCTCTTGAATTATTTCCATTGTAATACATGTGGGCCCACTTTTGCCCCAACTACATCCACTGTGAGCAAGGAAATCTGTCCTAAAGGGTTTAAGAGCAGTGAAAACATTCTGCACTTATTCTCAAACTGATTTTAGAAATACAACATTTGTTCCAACCAACATCCAATTTCCTTATACCTGATTCTCAACACAACAGTAGCTTTTCCAGAACAGTTCATTTTCAGTTTCAGTCCTTTGTCAAAAATACATATTCTGATGACAACAGAGATACTCACATAATATTGTCCCGGTACAAATATCAATATGGCACTGAGTGGGGCGTGGAGTATTTTAGTATTTCATTGAGAAGAGCGATGTCAGAAGTGACAGGGTGTCAGTCAGACAGACATTAACTAGGTCACGCAATGATTTTATAACCAGTGAACAATGTTTAATCCTCTCAAAATTAGTTTTTATTGCCTGATTTGTAATCCCCTTTTTGTGTGTCAATTGATTTATTCATAATGTCATTTATGATGACCTTTCTGACTTTTCATTATACGCATGTGCAGTTTGGATTGGCAAAATACAAGTGAAATCCACTCTCTTGTTTACCCATGTTATTAAAATGGAGCTCTCCCAGAGAAAAACCACTCACAAAACGCTCACCTTTGTGTGTGTGTGTGTGTGTGTGTGTCTGTGAGAGAGAGAGAAAAAGAAAGTCAGGCAGACAGAAAGATAGACGAAGAAGAAGAGGGACAGAATATGGTTAGAGAAAGTGTAGCTTGTGGTCCATGTGTGGCTTGGATTTTTAATGGTGTTAAGAGTCTCAGTTACCCCTGTAGTAGTTAGAATCCCTGATGAATGTTGTGGAAATTTTCACTAAATTGGAGTAGAATCCAGGGAGATCTGATTGATGTGGATTTATGTCATGGAAAAGTAGGCTGGTCAGATATACAAGTCCTAATTGCTGTGGAGCAATGTGACTTTCTATGAGTTTAGAAATGAGAGCAGAGATAATATGCCCATGTTTGTCGTGTGAAGGATGACAAGAGTAAAGTGACAGGAAATTATTTCCATTGGTAAGGAGGTTCTTATAGAGATAGGCTACATGTTGCTGCCAGTTCCCTTCACGTTCAAAACGCATTGTTTGCTCGTGAATACTAAAGTTGTTTACTCTCAGGATATTGCACCTGTTGGTTTGAGTTCATCGTCGGCATAGAGATATTAGGGCAGTTGGAATTGCAAACTCCCCCTGTTGGAAGTTGTTGAAGTTGTAATGAAATTGGTTTTCCTCCAGGGAAGTTGTAGTGAGAATAGGAAGGAATGCTTAGATGACAGGCTCTTGCAATACAATTCTTCCAATACCTCTGAACAACACCATCCTGCATACTAATATAATGCAAATCTAACATTTTCAAAGTCGATTAAGTCTAGTCAAGCCTTCTCTTCTTCGAGTCCCTGATGCCCAAAGTTCTGAAATAACGGTTTTAAATCAATCTTATCCTATCAACATTCCACACAGTTAAAACATTGTGACTACTGGGTTTGGAAAAGAGCCAAGTGAAAGTGGGGGTAGATCAGAGAGA
Organism: Salmo trutta; assembly: GCF_901001165.1. NCBI lineage: Eukaryota > Metazoa > Chordata > Actinopteri > Salmoniformes > Salmonidae > Salmo > Salmo trutta. The sequence continues at coordinate 24,107,734 of NC_042961.1, read as the reverse complement.
GCAGATGGGGCTGTCTGCAGCTAGTGGAAACTATAACACTGAGGACAAAGCAAAGGAACTAAATCTGTGTCAAAAGAACCAGCATCACTAGTACAATTAGACTGAGTCCCGGCAGTCAATATCTATCACATCAAATAGAGGACAATAACGCTCATGTACATTAATTATTAACTTGATGATGAACTTTAATTTTCTGCTCCCACTATAAAAGGTGCTACTGGAAGATATAAAACTGCTTTGGTTGAAAATAGAATTCAGATAAAATGAGGTCAAGAACAGATTGGGGTTTTTCAGAGAGCAAAACCTTTACAATATCACATTTACAGATTCTGGTAGCGAACACGAAAACCCAGTCCTAGAGCAAACACATCTATGCACAATCTGAGAAAAAAAAAGAGATGGTGCTTGTCAGTGATAACAGGTAGTGTAGCCTGAAGCCGGCTGATATGAAGAGAACACACGATGATCCCATTCCCAATTCCCCACGAAATAAATTAGTGAAGGCATGATTAAAGCTTTTCAGAATCGCCCAAATTCACTCTGGCAGGAAAGGAGGCCGAATGCGTCACACAAGCCACCCAAACATGGCGTCGACAGAGTGTCGAGGAGAAGCGGGTGGGCCAGACAACAACATTGAGAGGAGTGCCTACCAAGGCTGTGGTGGTTGTGCCGAGTGCCTTTGTAGTGACAGGAAGAGGCTACCAAGGTTGACACCAGCCACAAATGGTTCCACTCCTCCAGTCAGAAGACTCGCAGCGCTCACGAGGCTGAGGCAGACATGCCCTTTCCTCACTGCACTGTGTGGTGTCAGCCGAACCACCAGTTTCTCCATGACACACTCTCGCTCTGTGGCTCCGTGTTCCACATTAAAGACCCGCCTACACAGCTGAGCTGACAGACCCATACGGTACTGTACTCTCTTGTTCAACCCTTTCCACCCCCTCTCTTGGTTTCTGCGAAAAAATACCTTTCAAAACCACTTTGCATTGGTTTGGTTTTCAGGCGGAATGGTTAATAGGTTTAGAATGTGACCTTGTTTGAGTTGTAAATGGGCTCATTCAAATTCACAAAGTGTTGTGTTTTTATATTTGTCAGGTTTGTCTACGCAAAATAAAAGGGGAAGTGTGAGCGTTGAAGTGAAAGATTAAAGGGAACAGTGTTCACTGTACTCATACGCTTTGGTTCTTGGTAATGCATTGTTGTTCACTGACTGGCCAAAGGAACACTAGAAATAAATGATCTATGAAAGAGAAGAGAAACGTTACCTTCCATCCTCACACTGTGACATTGCCAGAAGTGTGGGATTGAAAATTGCATTAAAACTCAAATCCCTTTTGTGGCATGTCGCCATGCAAGAAGAAGGTTTTACTGCGAGACTGGCTAAATTCTGTATAATCCACAGTAATATGAAGGCCTCTGTCTGGTCTGACACAATCCAGTTGCCCTCCAACGATGACATCCTGTCAGGGACATCTGCCCCGAACACCACTGTCACCATGGCAGCTGTGGAAACTGTCCTTGTCCCCATCGGGTTCCGTTACTTCCTATTTGGAATTGACTGTTGAAGAAGAAGGCTGTGCTATATGCAAACCTCAAAACACATAACCTCTCCTACTGATGTTCCAAGACGAGGGATAAATCAACAAAATACGTTAAATAAAGTGTGAGACCAATGATAGAGGCCATGTTTCCGATCGATGCACACTTCCAGGGTGGATGGAGGTCTCTGAAGAGTTGTCAGGGGGTGTAGCGACATCAGGGGTCCCTCAGTCGAGAAACTCTGCGGACAGGCTCCGCGTGCAGCGGGCCGAGCGGAACTTGAGCTCATGGTAGCACTGCACGAAGCTGTGGTAGATAAAGGTGATGGGCAGTGCCAGGAGCACGATGCCGCTCACCACGCACAGGCCACCCAGCACTCGCCCAGGCACGGTGATGGGGTACATGTCTCCATAGCCCACAGTGGTCATGGAGATAATAACCCACCAACAGGCGGCGGGAATGCTGGCGTAGTCCTCGTTCGGCGACTCCAGGTCCAGGCCATGCTCCAGCAGCTGGGCTAGAGCACTGAAAATGGCCATAGGCACGCAGATAAACAGCAGCAGCATCACCATTTCCCGGTAGCAGCGACTCAGCGTTAGCCCCAGAGTCTGCAGGCCCAGGAAGTGACGGGCCAGCTTGATCACCCAGAAAATGCGCATCATGCGCAGAACGCGCAGGGTGACGCCCGCCCGCTGAAGCTGGGAGTTCTCCCCTGTCAGCATCGTCATGGAGATGGAGATGTAGTAGGGCGTGATGGCCAGTAGGTCGATGATGTTGAGGGGTCGTTTGACAAACTCACACTTGTCCCGCGACACGATGAAGCGCACAATGCACTCAGCGGTGAACCAGCCGATACACACAGCCTCGATGATCCTGTGGGAGGGAGAACCAGGCAGAGTTACCGCGAGCATGAGAGCTGGAAATTCCACTATAGGTCTACACACTACTGTATATCTACAAGCAATGGACTACAGACATTACACTCTTACAAAAAAAAAGTTGCTACGTAGAATCCATTTTGGTTTCTGGTAGAACCTTTTCACCGAAGGGTTCTTAAATGGTTTCTTGAGGGTTAGGGCCTATTCGTTGGGTGAAAGTGTTTTGAAACAAAAAAAGGGTTAGCCTACAGCAGTTTCCCAACTCCTGTCCTTGGATACCCCCAACAGCACACATTTTTGTTGTAGCCCCAGACAAACTCACCTGATTCAACTCATTGAGGGCTTGATGATTAGTTGACAAGTTGAATCAGGTATGCTTGTCTGGGGCTTTAACAAAAATGTGTGCTGTTGGGGGTACTCAAGGACTGGAGTTGGGAAACACTGGTCTACAGGGAAAGCCTTTATTAACCCTTTTTTTCTGGTTGAATCAACATTGTTTCCATGTCATTTCAACCAAAAACAATCATGTGATGACGTTGAATCAACGTGGAAAACTGATTGGAGTTGAAAAAAGTAATCAACAAAAGGTAATTTCATCTTTTTTTTCACCCAACTTTTAACCTAAGTCCAATGACATGGTGCCATTTTTTTGTTGATTTCACATTGAATTGACAATTGTTGACAACTCAACCAAATGTAAATCAAAACTAGACGTTGAACTGCCCAGTGGGATATGACTTATGGACGCTCTTTCAATTTATTGCATCAAAATGTTTCTTGATATTCTAACATTTTCACATCGTAATCCTGGTCATTTTGACATCGTAATCCTGTTGTAATTTACCAACCTGACCACCTGAATTTCTTTATGCCAGAACCTGCAGAAGATATTCTGCGTTTTTAAGTGAGGTTGTAATTTACAGCATTATATTTGGCGCCATACTTTGCCTAAGCTACATAGTGAGAAACAACCCTCAGACTGACGTAATCACATGATAATTTACAATGTTCTCAAGTAAACTCATTTGAAAACATATAACTGCAGCAAATGTCAAATCAAAGTAGCATGCACATTTTTGACTTTCATTTGATTCTGAGACCACTCCTGGGCCTGGACATTATAGACAAATGTATTGCAGCTCAGTGTGTACAGAATACTCCAGGCAAGAATATGGTAGAGGTATACTGATAAGGGATTTTAGAGGCTTCTTTTCCACCTTAATTATACCATGAATTAAAGGCAAGTTAGACCTGGTTGAGACTGAGCCCTGACTATGCCTATTAGGTGTAGAGCGCGTGAGGACAGACTGCCACAAATGACCAGAGTAGAGGTAGGGCTGTAATGAGGGATTGCAGTCAGCTAGTCACAAGCCAGTTACAGTTTAGTCCATCAAAATATGCTGTTGTCAAATGCTGATATACAGTGCCTTGCAAAAGTATTCATTCCCCTTGGTGTTTTTCCTATTTTGTTGCATTACAACCTGTAATTTAAAGGGATTTTTATTTGGAATTCATGTAATGGACATACACAAAATAGTCCAAATCAGTGAAGTGAAAAAAATTACTTGTTTAAAAAAAAAAAAAAGTAGTGCGTGCATATGTATTCACCCCCTTTGCTATGAAGCCCCTAAATAAGATCTGGTGCAACCAATTACCTTTAGAAGTCACATAATTAAGTTAGATTGCACACAGGTGGAATTTATTTAAGTGTCACATGATCTGTCACATGATCTCAGTATTTTTACACCTGTTCTGAAAGGCCCCAGAGTCTGCAACACCACTAAGCAAGGGGCACCACCAAGCAAGCGGCACCAGGAAGACCAAGGAGCTCTCCAAACAGGTCAGGGACAACGTTGTGGAGAAGTACAGATCAGGGTTGGGTTAAAAAAAATATCAGAAACTTTGAACATCCCACAGAGCACCATTAAATCCATTATTAAAAAATGGAAAGAATATGGCACCACAACAAACCTGCCAAGAGAGGGCCACCCACCAAAACTCACAGACCAGGCAAGGAGGGCATTAATCAGAGAGGCAACAAAGATACCAAAGATAACCCTGAAGGATCTGCAAAGCTCCACAGCGGAGATTGGAGTATCTATCCATAGGACCTCTTTAAGCCATACACTCCACAGAGCTGGGCTTTACGGAAGAGTGACCAGAGAAAAGCCATTGCTTAAAGAAAAATAAGCAAACACGTTTGGTGTTCGCCAAAAGGCATGTGGGAGACTCCCCAAAAATATGGAAGAAAGTACTCTGTTCAGATGAGACTAAAATTGAGCTTTTTGGCCATCAAAGAAAACGCTATGTCTGGTGCAAACCCAACACCTCTCATCACCCCGAGAACACCATCCCCACAGTGAAGCATGGTGGTGGCAGCATCATGCTGTGGGGATGTATTTCATTGGCAGGGACTAGGAAACTGGTCAAAATTGAAGGAATGATGAATGGAGCTAAAAACAGGGAAATTCTTGAGGAAAACCTGTTTCAGTCTTCCAAAGATTTGAGACTGGGATGGAGGTTCACCTTCCAGCAGGACAATGACCCTAAGCAGACTGCTAAAGCAACACTCGAGTGGTTTAAGGGGAAACATTTAAATGTCTTGGAATGGCATAGACAAAGCCCAGACCTCAATCCAATTCAGAATCTGTGGTATGACTTAAAGATTGCTGTACACCAGCGGAACCCATCCAACTTGAAGGAGCTGAAGCAGTTTTGCCTTGAAGAATGGGCAAAAATCCTAGTGGCTAGATGTGCCAAGCTTATAGAGACATACCCCAAGAGAATTGCAGCTGTAATTGCTGCAAAATGTGTCTCTACAAAGTATTGACTTTGGGGGGGTGAATAGTTATGCACGCTCAAGTTCAGTTTTTTTGTCTTATTTCTTGTTTGTTTCACAATAAAAAATATTTTGCATCTTCAAAGTGGTAGGCATGTTGTGTGAATCAAATGATACAAACCCTCCCCCCAAAAAATGAATTTTAATTTAGTGCATCCTAAGTTGCTTGAGTAGAATGTGAGTACCCTTTACTGTATTACCTTGGAACAACTGGAATTTGTGACATCATGCTCACTTAAAAACATTTGCCCATTTAAAAGGGAAACAAATCAGGTACAACCATAACCTCCCATCACTGGCTTAGAACAATACCTACCTGCATTGCCTACAACTACACACACACACACACAGTGTTGGGTGCCTTTTAGGTACCAATACCTTGAGAGCGGTCCGCGTGGCAGTCATGGATACAAGACAGACACACAGGTTAAAGAGCAGAGTGAGAGCAGACAAGAAAGGGATGACAAACAGCTCTCTAGACAAATGGACAGAAGTATTGGCTGACACACAGTTATATGTATTGATACATGGCTAAATTTGATTGATTCATGTTCTGATCTCCTTCAAAACATCAAAAGTAAACATGAGTCTTTAAAAAAGTAGACATGAAACTGACAGTGTATTACACCAAGAAACAGCAATACATCATTATTTGTACCTGTCTCCTTGACAGTCTATGATAAAGGTAGGTGTACTCTACCTGAAATCAGCACATTGGACAGGTACTGCAGGCTACCACTAAAAATCAGCACTGTAGACAGGTCCTGAGTATTAGTAGGCTACCACCAAAATCAGTGCCTTGGAGAGGTACTGTCAGATGCCACTAAAATTAGTACTTGGAGAGCTACTGTCAGATACCAATAAAATCATTACCTTGGAGAGGTACTGTCGGATGCCACTAAAATCAGCAATTTGGACAGTTACCGATACATACGCGCTCATCCCAAAAGGAAGCCGAGACAGTCACAACTCATTTACATTTACTGCCTTAATCTAAATGTATCACTGTAAACATGTGTTGTCTGTAACAAGAGAGGCAACGCTCCAACTTGTTAAGTTCTTCAGCCTCTCTTGTATTAAAGACTATGACGACATAGTGCTGAAAGATAAAATGCATGACAAAAACGACAATAGTGCAAGGGACAGTGATGCTTCTGGCAATGAACATTTAGATTGGACACCTTTAAGTGTCCGTATAGTATAATATGTCATATTGTAATGACAATTGGCCAACATACAAAATGGAGACTTTGGCACATGAAATGTGTTGTTCACTTGGTAGGATCAGACCAGAAGCTCCCTTGACATTTAACTTTAATAAACATTCAGCTCCTCCTCTGCCCCCTTCCCCACAGGGGTTCTTATAATCTGTTGCCAGGAGACCATGTGGTCGGGGACCAGGGCCGTTTCCAGCATTTCGGGGGCCCTAAGCGAGATTTGGTTAGATAGCTGGCTAGACCAATTTACCTAGCAATCTATAAAATTTAAGCTGACATGGGCTAATTGAGTGACTGTCAGTGAATTACATACCAAGAGGAAAGCTGTTGATGCACTACCAAATTTTGAAATTGTACAGGATTCTACTATCCTAACCAACAGTAAGTTGAGACCCTGACTGGCTTCTAAAAATAATAATAATAGTATATAATATATACACATATACTTTTTTTCCTAACATTTGGTTGGGGCCGCCATAGCGGCCATTTATGTTGCTTAGAAATGGCACTGTCGGGGTCTACTAAATAGTAGGCCCAGTGGTGTAGTTGAGGGAAAACCCACCGTTTGCAGGAAATCGCATTGAAAGTAGGCCTATAGAGAGCGCTACTTGTTTTCACCAAGACAGGCAATAACAGTTTACACACCTTTTTTTGTTCCAGATTGATGTTGAAATTGGACATCTATCCATGTCCTGAGGACATTGGGAAATGCCTTCAAAACTAGCCATAGGGGCAACAGTGTGTTATGGCATTGTGGATGGGTGTAATCCCATGACTCTGGATCAGAAGGTTGCGTGTTCGATCCCAATCATGGACACAGGTTTGAAATGTTTGGTTTTAATCCTATCCAAAACCTTAACCCTTACCTTAACCATTTGGAATGAGTGCCTAAACGGAATGTTTTAACCCCATTCCAAACCTTAACCATTCAGAATGAGTGCTAAACTTAAAGCTGCAATATGTAACTTTTTGGGAGATCAGATCTGTTCTATTTCTATGCCTCCCATCCTTAATTTTCGTTTTTGCACACCAGCTTCAAAACAGCTGAAAATACAATATTTTTGGTAATGGAAAATATATTTCACAGCGGTTTAGATGGTACAATGATTCTCTACACACTATAATTGCTTGTTTTGTCACAGGCTACTATTCAAATTTTAGCAACCAGGAAATGGCGGAGCGATTTCTGAATAGTGCATCTTTAAGGTTTAATGTTTAATGTGCTTAAACGTATTGTAATGCTTAAACTTAATGTAATGTTTTAACTCCATTTCCAAACCTTAACCCTCACCTTAACCATTCGGAATGAGTGCCTTAACTTAATGTCACGCTCTGACCTAGGAGAGCTGTGTTTTTCTTGTTTAGTTAGGTCAGGGTGTGATAGGTGGGTGGGCATTCTATGTTTTCGTTTTCTATGTTTTGGCCAGGTATGGTTTCCAATCAGAGGCAGCTGTCTATCGTTGTCTCTGATTGGAAGCCATACTTAGGCAGCCTGTTTTTCATGTGTTGTTGTTTTCCGTTTTGTCAAGTGTACCTGATGGAACTGTTGGCTGTCATTTTATTGTTTTTGGTTAAGTGTTTCATTAAAGAAAAAGTATGAGCACTCTACACGCTGCGCCTTGGTCCCCTTTATACGACCCGCGTTACACTTAACCCTTAACTTGGTTCCATTCCAGCCGTTACAATGAGCCCGTCCTCCTATAGCTCCTCCCAGCAGTCTCCACTGTATTATATGCAGAATACAACAATGTACATTCTAAATTAGTGTTGGTAGGCCTATGTCACAGCAGCTGAAATAAAACGTTGTGCAGTCTTGTGGTCCTTACAAGTTACAAGTCCATTGAGAAGTAGAGCATTGATCCTATGTAATGTATCAACATCGCAGGCAATCAAATAACGTATAAATCTGGAAATATATAATAAAAGATAGGACATAGATACCCGGATGGATGCTCTAAAGAGTCTGGATTGTACCCGTGTTCCTCCACGCTGTTGTTCTCAGCGGTTTTCCAATCTGGCAAAGTACTCACACAAAGCATCACCATGGACACTAAAACAAATATGACGGACACTGAGGCCAAGATTTGTGCTGCGACTGATGAAGTCGGCTCCTCAAAAGTACTTCTCATTCTCTCCAGCCACTTGGACTCCTCTCTCTCCGTGACCACGCGAGTCACCAAATTCTCGCCCTTCAACTCTTCCTCGAGTTTGACTTCCTCATCGGAGAAATTAATGTACGAGTCGGACATCTTATTGTCCAGTCTCCGCTGGCAGCAAAACTCCAAGTGTGAGCTCTCCAGCCCCCAGTAAATCATCTCTTTATAGAATGATAGCTCGCACATCTGCGGGACGAACCGTAGCTTTCCGTACTTCACGTACAGCATGATGAAACCAAAAGCCTCCGAGTGCCTGTCAAAGAAAAACTCGTTCCGTTCCCGATCATAGTCGTCGCACACTTCCAGTACTTCTTTCTCCGATGCGCATTTGTGCAAACGGCTCACTCTGCTCAGAGGGAAATCCTTTATCACATCGTTAGGGAACGCATATTTTGTGCCACCCACATTAAGGATACAGATGCTCTTCCCAAACTTCATCTTCCAATTGTTGACAGGTGTTTGTAAAGTACTGAAAAAAGGCACCCTCTGCGATTTATACAGCGCCAAAAGGCACCCGTTTCCTTATACAACCATCATGCTTTATCCCTCTCTAAGTCCAATATAGGAGTCAATACGTCGTCATTGTGTTTGGCCGCTATTATTAGCTTTCTTTTGTTATTATCCTCCTTCTGAGAGAGATATCTGACCGACTGGAGTTGTGAAGACCATGCAACAGAGCGCACTCGCCGTTTGCACCTGACTCCTTGTGCACGTCATGGTGTTCTGAGCGCCTGTAACTCAAGTGTCCAAACCAACTAGTCCTCCGTGTGCAGATCCGAGTAGTGTCACACAGGACTCCCGCTCACACACACACACACACACTTCTAGCTTGTATGGCTCCCTGGGCGTACCACCCCCCCAAAAGAAATGCACCATTCTGCACTAACTAATTTTATTCAGACATTTGGAACACAAATAAATAATCATAACATTTAAAACTATATAAATATAAAAAATATATACAAAAATAAGACTCAAATATAAAAAAGAAGTAACTAAGACAAATAGAAACAAATTTGTTTTGATTTGGCACTCAAGCATCAATACATTACCCATCCCCCAACACTGTCAACCAAGAGTCAAGACTAAACCAATTCACCTGGGTGGTGTGCAGACTGGTTTTATATTCTTATCGATTTCGCACAAACCAGAAAAAAATGCAACAATGTCTGTGGAACTATATATTCAAAGTATTATAAATTAATTGTGGGTTTTTTTGGTAGCATTTCGTAGTGTGACTGATTTTACTAATTGCTACTGTAAAACATGGAACTGGAATCCCACAGTACCAATACACGGACTGGACTATGGTATAATGTTCACTACATTACGGGATAGATTTCTTTAAACTTTTATAGTATTCAGTTTTATTGGTAAAAATATTATAAATATAGGCCTAATCACAGTAGGCCCTGATGCCTTTATGTGCTGTTTGACAAATGACTCATCAAATTGGCATATGATAACTTGATCCTTTTGTCAATAGGTTTTATGCAGCGCCACATTATCACAATGTATCGGGTAAGGAATCTACAGCCACATAAAAAAAAACTGTAGGCTTATTAATGGATGATTGCGTTCCTCTTCAGATCCCTGAGATGTTCACATTTAAAAGTATCACAGCAAGAGGGGGGTATCCTGGAAAAATACAGTGTAAGAAACAGATTTGTAGGCAGTCATAAACTGCAGGGCACACGGAGATTCAGCACCATAAATGAACAGAGTCGGCACCTGTTCATGGGAGAATCCTAGTTAATGGAAGTATAGGCCTAAACAGAAAGACAAAGTCTACTAGGGGAATATAGAAATTCTTCCTATTGAACAGGGACCTTGTAGCCAAAGACAGTAGGCTACAGTATGAAGAGAGGCTTCTACTGTTTCTCCAATATAAATACCCGATCACACTTGTAGGCGAAGTCATGGAAACGTTGGCTAGCTGAACTCATGCGTAGAAACACCTCATCGGGTCTGTCTCGGGCCGAACTGCGCATGTGCAGGCCGTCAAATCAAAGGCACTGCTTCGATATAAAGTTGTTTTTGACGTTCATGAAAATATGTCAGTTTGTCACGTTCACGAGGTTGGAGTAATATCATGTTCAACTACTTAACACATTGGCTCGAGTCTAGGTTTTGCCTTTAGATTTAGAGAAAATTAACTGTAAGGAAAAAAAATGAGCCGTTTTCATATTGACTTCTCAAACCCCAGTTCCCGGCCTGGTCTGTTTGGGCTGTTTCACAAGCGTTTCCGAAAGTCTCGTGGTGTTGCGCCTCTGGGTTTATAAACTCTGTGTTGTAGCAATGGTAAGGGCTGAAATGTTGCAGAAGGCAGGTAGGATCAGGTGCAAGTTGTGCTTTTATTTACAGATGACGATGATGATCCAGACATTCAATTGAGATATTTGCAAATCTCCTCAAGTATATATATTTACAAACTTCTCAATAATACTTCCATGAAAAAAGAGAAAATGAATAGGAACAGGCAAATCTGTCTATTCCTTTAAGACTAGGGTTGAATATTTTCCCGGTATTTTACAAATGTACCATGCCTAGAATAAAGACATTCTCTCCCGGTAACCCCAGCCAAAACCGGAAGTGTCATTCAAAAGCATTATGAAGCATATAAATATGTCTGGATTTGATTAGAGCTTTAATCATTATGAAAATGTAAATATGCTACCTGAACCCGATGATGTATTAAATACATTTAATGAGCCCTACATTAACAACATTTAATTAGCCCAAGCCCAAATGATTGTGCCATTGTCCAATATATAAATTATATAGGCTACCGCACATTACACACAACAGAAAAACATTAAAGCCCATAGATGTAGATGGCTATATGTTCTCTTTGGTAAAATGAAGCTAGTTCCTGTAGGCTAATCCTTTTGAGTGTGAACTGTATTACTGTACTGAATTATATGGACTGGAATTATGCACATAATTCAAACCATTGTATGGGTGTTTAACTGGCGGCAGAGAAGTCAGACGCAGGAGAGAAATAACTGTTTCCAACGGCCCAGTTTATTACAAAAACCCACCGGCAAACATAATAATAAAAAAGTAAATGGGTAACATAACCCGACACACACCAGTACAGACGTACACATACACTTACAATAAACAATCTCCGACAAGGACATGAGGGGAAACAGAGGGTTAAATACACAACATGTAATCGGAATCAGATGTGAAGAAAGACAAGACAAAACCAATGGAAAATGAAAAATGGATCAGTGATGGCTAGAAGGCCGGTGACGTCGACCGCCGAACACGCAGAATTGGGGTCGCGAGCCAGACCCGGTCCCCCGGTGTGAACACCGGGGCCTCGCTGCGGGGATGGTCTGCGCCAACTTTCTGGCGCAGTCTCTTTTCGCTACTTTTCTGCACGGATTATCTGAGCAGGTAAAGGATGAGCTAGCTGCTCGGGAACTGCCAGTAGACCTCGACTCTCTTATCGCCTTAACCATTAAAATTGATGGACGCCTAAGGGAAAGCAAGAGTGAGAGAAGGTCTGGTTTCGGGCACACTCGCGCATTAACCTCCAATGGAATCCGGAAGTTTCTGAAGGCAGCTCTTCCAAGAGGAGTCACCCGAGCTCTCTCGTGAATCTACGACGGGTGAGTTGGATACTCCTGTGCCTATGCAGTTGGGAAGAACTAGGCTAGCAGTTTGGGAGTGCTCACGGAGGATGAATAATAATTGTTGTCTGTACTGTGGCAGGGCAGGACATTTTATAGCTACCTGCCCTATTAGGAAACCCTTATCTCTAGTGGGTACCAGTACTATGGTGATTCAGACTGGGAGTTCCCTAATTCCCGCACACCCCTTTTTGCTCTTGTGCTGTGGGGAGACCAATCTTAGTCTCTCCGAATGCTCATCGACTCTGGGGCTGATGAATGTCTTATGGATGCCACGATAGCGTCGGAGCTTGGTATTCCCATTCAGCCTTTCTCTGTGCCCATGGATGCTAGGGCACTGGACGGCCACTCTATAGAGGAAGTCCCCCATAGTACTGTGCCCGTTCAATTACGGGTTTCTGGTAACTACAGTGAAACCATACAGTTCCTCCTCATTGCATCTCACCATGTTCCGGTTGTGTTGGGATTTTCCTGGCTACAAAAACACAGTCCTGTGATTTGACTGGACCGCAAGCTCCCCGCTACCGCATTGGGCAGAGGGTATGGCTTTCCACTCGGGATCTGCCCCTTTGAGTAGAGTCCCGCAAGCTGTTTCCCCGGTTCATTGGTCCTTTTCCCATCTCCAGAGTCCTAAGTTCCACTGCTGTCCATCTTGTGTTACCCCGTGCCCTCCGTATTCACCCTACCTTCCATGTGTCTAGGATTAAGCCTGTGTCTCACTGTCCTTTGTCTTCTGTCTCCAGGCCCATCCCTTCTCCTTTGGTTATTGGTGGTTAGCCAGCGTGTACGGTGTGATGCCTCTTGAAGGTTTGACTACAGGGCAGGGGTTTCCAGTACCTGGTTGACTGGGAGGGTTATGGCCCGGAGGACAGGTGCTGGGTTTCTGCTAAAGACATCTTGGACCTGGCCCTTATCGCCTATTTCCACCGCCAACACCCCGGTCAGCCAGGTATGCGCCCAGGTAGGACGCCAGGTGGCGTCCCTAGGTGGAGGGGAGGTACTGACACACCCTGATCTGTTTTACCTGTCCTTGTGATTGTCTCCACCCCCTCCAGGTGTCGCTTATTTTCCCCAGTGTAGTAATCCCTGTGTTTCCTGTTTCTCTTGGCCAGTTCGTCTTGTATGTTTTCAAGTCAACCAGCATTTTTCCCATTCTCCTGCTTTTTGCAGTATCCTTATTCAAGTCCTCCCGGTTTTGACCCTTCCCTGGTTCTGGACATTGTACCCGCCTGCCTGCCCATTCTGCCTGACTTGACCACGGCCTGTCTGCCACTCTGTACCTCCTAGACTCTGTGGTTTTGACCTTTTTGCCTGTCCACAACCATTTTCTTGCCTACCCCTTTAGATTAATAAACATTGTAAGACTCCAACCATTTGCCTCCTGTGTCTGCGTCTCGCCTTGTGCCTTGATAGCAGAAGGCTAGCGCCACCCTATGGGACTACCAATCACAGCCAGTTGTGATACAGCCTGGAATCGAACCAGGGTCTGTAGTGACGCCTCTTGCACTGAGATGCAGTGCCTTAAACTGCTGCGCCACTCGGGAGCCCACAAATGCAGGCCTACCTGTCACAAGAAAATAAGTTAGCATCATGAGATGATAGTTCTACATTCGTTGTGAACTGCGCTCCATACTGAGATTGACTTTCTGTCCCCATCCTGAGTACGCCCCCATTCTCATCGACAGGCTGCAGTGGGGCAGGTTGAGAGTAGAGGTCGACCGATTATGATTTTTCAATGCCGATACCGATTATTGGAGGACCAAAAAAAGCTGATGCCGATTTTATTCATTTGTAATAATTACAACAATACTGAATGAACACTTATTTTAACTTAATATAATATTATTCAATTTAGCCTCAAATAAATAATGAAACATGTTCCATTTGGTTTAAATAATGCAAAAACAAAGTGTTGGAGAAGAAAGTAAAAGTTCCTTGCTCAGAACATGAGAACATCGAAGCAGCGTTACCCATGCAGAGCAAGGGGAACAACTACTCCAAGTCTCAGAGCGAGTGACGTTTGAAACGTTATTAGCGCGCACCCCGCTAACTAGCTAGCCATTTCACATCGGTTACACCAGCCTAATCTCGGGAGTTGATAGGCTTGAAGTCATAAACAGCACAATGCTTAAAGCATTGCGAAGAGCTGCTGGCAAAATGCACGAAAGTGCTGTTTGAATGAATGCTTACGAGCCTGCTGGTGCCTACCACCGTTCAGTCAGACTGCTCTATCAAATATCAAATCATAGACTTAATTCTAATATAATAAACACACAGAAATACGAGCCTTAGGTCATTAATATGGTCGAATCCGGAAACTATCATCTCGAACCGTTCCGTATTTTATCTAACGGGTAGCATCCCTAAGTCTCTAAATATTCCTGTTACATTGCACAACCTTCAATGTTATGTCATAATTACGTAATATTCTGGCAAATTAGTTCGCAACGAGCCAGGCGGCCCAAACTGTTGCATATACCCTGACTCTGCGTGCAATGAACGCAAGAGAAGTGACACAATTTCACCTGGTTAATATTGCCTGCTAACCTGGATTTCTTTCAGCTAAATATGCAGATTTAAAAATATATACTTCTGTGTATTGATTTTAAGAAAGGCATTGTTGTTTATGGTTAGGTACATGTTGGAGCAACGACAGTCTTTCGTGAATGCGCACCGCATCGATTATATGCAATGCAGGCTAGATAAACTAGTAATATCATCAACCATGTGGAGTTAACTAGTGATTATGATTGATTGTTTTTTATAAGATAAGTTTAATGCTAGCTAGCAACTTACCTTGGCTTCTGACTGCATTCACGTAACAGGCAGGCTCCTCGTGGAGTGCAATGTAAAGCAGGTGGTTAGAGCATTGGACTAGTTAACCGTATGGTTGCAAGATTGAATCCCCGAGCTGACAAGGTAAATCTGTTGTTCTGCCCCTGAACAAGGCAGTAACCCACCGTTCCTAGGCCGTCATTGAAAATAAGAATGTGTACTTAACTGACTTGCCTAGTTAAATAAAGGTGTAAAAAAAAAAAAAAGGCCAAATCGGTACCGATTGTTATGAAAACTTGAATCGGCCCCAATTAATCGGTCAACCTCTAGTTGAGAGCTTCAAGCTCCTTGGTGTCCGCATCACCAACAAACTAACATGGTCCAAGCACACCATGACAGTCGTGAAGCGGGCACGACAAAACCTATTCCCCCTCAGGAGACTGAAAAGATTTGGCATGGGTCCTCAGATCCTCAAAAGGTTATACAGCTGCACAATCGAGAGCATCCTGACTGGTTGCATCACTGCCTAGTGTCGTGTCTTTGGCTATGCCGGATTAAGTGATATGACATGCTAACTTATAAAATGATTTCTCTGTAATTAATATTACCTGATTAAGCTAATCATGTAAATGTAATTAACTAGAAAGTCGGGGCACCACGGAAGAACGTTTATAGAGCTGTTATCTTCCTAATAAACTCTTAAAATACTTAGTAATATTTTACATCGATAGCAGTCAATATTAACCCTTATCTTATTTTCAGTCTCATAATGAAAGTTGTAAATTCTTGGTTATCTTCACGAACCCTGGCTAACAAGTTGAATCAGCAATACAAAATTGGGTTTAATTATTTATTTACTAAATACCTAACTAATCACACAGAATTACAAATACACAGAATACAAATGATGTCATACAGAAAACGTCCCGGTGGACGGAACCTGGTTGCACAAAGGAAAGGGGGTTGGGCTTGAATGAAAGAGCGGGAAGATTTAGGAACAGAGAAACAGCAGCTATGCTATCGTAAATACATTATCTTATGCATTCTAAATTACCGCCCATTTGGAAAAGGAAAATGCAATAAATATTTACTCTGAGCTGCGCTTCGGGAGATTGGTCGTAGATGCTGGCCGGGTTGGCCAACAGATCTTCCTGTACTTGGAAGAATGTCTCTGGTGGTAAATTGGATACGTGGTGGTATCTTCGTCCGTCTGTTAGACTGGATCCGTCGTCCGTCCTTTCCTAGCCCCCGTCTACAGCGGCCGCTGCTAACTCAACAGCTAGGAAGTATCACTTCTGTAGTGAATAAGCTCAAAGTTCATACCATTCGCCATCAAAGCTCACGCCGAGGTTGGCTTAGTTCTCATGTGTGTCCTTCTAACGTAGAGGCTGCAGACCTCACGTACTGGAACTACTGGTTATCTTTTTGTCAAAGGCTTATATAGTGGAGAGGGGGGAAGGAGGTGTTTCATCGTTTATAACCCCTGTCTCTTCACAGGGTTGGGCCACTGATCGAGCAGGGCACTTTCCTTATGAAAACCCAATTCTCTCATTTGGAAGCTAAAATTACATTTAATCTCCTAACAAACAATATCAATAATTTCAATTGCATAACAATTCCATGTGACTCTGATAACTAGAGGGTGTATACTTTCTCAGGTACAGTTTATGTCGTCCTGTCATCAATCATAATGTCCCAGATAACAATGAACTGACCTCCATACTCATTACGTTATCAAGCATATTTCCAACTGGTTTTATTACCAAAATATGGTTCCTTTCCCCATTTGTTTGATGTTCCCAGACTCTCTATATTTAACAGGACAGCAGTCCTTCAGTAGGGTCAGTAAGAGAGGGGAAGGGAGAAAGGTATTTATGGGGGGGGGGGTCATAAACCTCACCCACAGGCCAACGTCATGACACTAGTATGGCAACTGCTCGGCCTCCGACCGCAGGGCACTACAGAGGGTTGTGCGAACAGCCCAGTACATCACTGGGGCCAAGCTTTCTGCCATTCAGGATCTCTATACCAGGTGGTGTCAGAGGAAGGCCCTAAAAATTGTCAGACTCCAGCTACTTTAGTCATAGCCTGTTCTCTCTGCTACCGCACGGCAAGCGGTACCAGAGTGCCAAGTCTAGGTCCGAGGCTTCTAAACAGCTTCAACCTCCAAGCCATAAGACTCCTGAACATCTAGTCAATTGGCTACCCAGACTATTTGCATTGCCCCCCCCCCACACACCACTGCCACTCTGTTGTCATCTATGCATAGTCACTTTAATTAACTCTACCTACATGTACATAATACCTCAACAAACCAGTGCCCCCGCACATTGACTCTGTACTGGCACCCTCCCTGTATGTGTGTGTGTATATATATATATATATTTTTTACTGCTGATCTTTAATTACTTGTTACTTTTATGTCTTCTTAACCAACTGTGCAGTTTCAAAAAATACGGATATGGGCTTGTAAGCAAGCATTTCACTAAGGTACACCTCTTGTATTCGGCCCATGTGACTAATAAAATTTGATTTGATTCATCATGCAGAGGCCATAGAAAAGGCAGATTTAGACCACATGTAATTAACAAGTCCTTTTCACATCATGCTGTTCATATAAATAATATATTATAAATTACCAGTTTCTCGCAGTTATTTGTCCTCGGAAAAGGGAGTGGTTTTGTGTGATAAATCTCAGTAAATCGGGTTCCCAAGCCTCCCCTACCAAAACGCTTATATTGTCTCAGCTCCTCCCTGGGACATCTTCAAAATGACAATTAAACCACATAAGTGTTAAACATGTGAAAGGCATAGTTTTAAAAAATACTTACATTGTATAATAGTCTAAATCTAAAGCAGAAATAGGCCTAATCATTGCCAGAGCCTTTTATAAAAGGAATGTAATTTAATTGAATTCACAATGCTTCGAGTTGGTATTCATGTAATAAGAAGGCATTCCCCTCGACCACGCCCACAATTGGGGAAAACAAACATTCTTCCCCATTGACCCCCGTTGTAAAAGAGCCAACTTCTTCAAAGATTTCTTTTGTTATACAGAAATAACTAAACATGCCGAAAAGCTGCTATGTTGTTCAATGTACATGTAACCAGGTCAAAAATCCGACCTATGGTTCGCGACATTGGGAAATAGAGCCTGCAAGAAGTGCCATGTTTCTTCCGTCTGTTTGGTGTGGAAGAGTGGGAAATTGTGGAGACCCGGTATCGAAGTAGGCTACATGTATATATGTGTGTGGGAAACATTTTGTCACAGCTAAGAAATGTAATTTGTTTAGTATGGTCCGTTTGTAACTCCACTCATTACTTGTAGATGTGTACACTGAGTGTACAAAACATTAAGGACACCTGCTCTTTCCATGACAGACTGACCAGGTGAAAGTTTTGTTCCCGTATTGTCACTTGTTAAATCCACTCCAATCAGTGTAGATGAAGGGGAGGAGACAGGTTAAAGAAGGATAATTAAGCCTTGAGACATGGCTTGGTTGTGTGTGCCATTCAGAGGGTGAATGAGCAAGACAAAAGATTGAAGTGCCTTTGAACGGGGTATGGCAGTAAGTGCCAGATGCACCGGGTTGTGTCAAGAGCTGCAACGTGTGTATCAAGACTTGTCCACCACTCAAAGGACACCCAGCCAACTTGACATAACTGTGGGAAGCATTCGAGTCAACATTGGCCTCTCTGTGGAACGTTTTCCACATCTTGTAGAGTCCATACCCCAACGATTTGAGTCTGTTCTGAGGGCAGGGGGGGGGGGCACACTCATTGTAGTCCGTTTGTTTGTTTGTGTAGCACCGATCTGAAAAGGAACATG
Organism: Salmo trutta; assembly: GCF_901001165.1. Lineage (NCBI taxonomy): Eukaryota > Metazoa > Chordata > Actinopteri > Salmoniformes > Salmonidae > Salmo > Salmo trutta. Next base: position 24,088,860 of record NC_042961.1, on the reverse strand, counting down.
AGGGAAGCCCTACAATATTACGTTTTTCTACATAGTGAGAACACTTGGGAGCAGGCCACGTTACATTTATTTTTAGACATTTTGTACTTTTCTTAAATGTCATTTTGTAATTGACTAAAACAAGACAAGAAAATTGCGTTTGAAGAAGGTCAAGTTTTTGCTGTGAGCTAATGGGGTAACCATGGCTTGTTTTCCCCACAGAAGGGTGGGGCTAACGTTCTATCACCAATGGCACCAGCTCAATACAATTTAAGTCATTCAATCATGTACATTTAAAAAATTATATACTGGACTTGTTTCATTTGGATAATGCAAACACTGCTGTTTTCACTCTTCCTGTCCATAATTGGTTTTGAGTGGCTTGTGTGAAGTATACATTTACATCAATCCTTTGTTTTCTCAAATATACATTCATCACCAATAGACTGTCCAGTGAGTCAGTCAGGTGTGTGTTTGTTCACATTGGGTGAGGAGCATTGAGGATGTACACACTACTGCTAGTGATGCACTCATGGCCATTTCTATAATAAGAGCCTAACAGCAGCGCGTACATCACCAGCCCCTCAAATCTCCCCATCAACAACTCTCCCTCCATCTCCCCATCCCTACAAGGCCCACTCACCTCCTCATTGATTATAGCAAGCCCTGATTTGCCTGATTTACGCTATATACTGCAGTAGATTAAGAAATAGATTTGTCCATCCTCATTCAATTGAGCCACTCACTTTGCCCAGTCAATTGAAACTGTTCACAGAACATAAAGTAAGCTGATTTAATTCCATTCCTATGTTCCATGAATGAAGCGGTGGGTGGAGATTAGCTAATCAGGTTAAGGACCCTATTCTTCTTTGTGATGCACTCTTTCAGAGAAATTATGTCACACTAAGGCCCTGCTCTCAAGTGTAGAATCTAATTTACTGTGAAATGGAAAGGGACAGGGGGGAAAGATGGGCCAACATTTATTTCCTGGTGAAGTTGGTAAATGGATGCATCTGCCATACAGAGAGGGGCAAGGGAGTTCCTTGCTGAATCTCATGCAGCTTGGTGCAAATAGTTTTTCTTCGATCGAACACGTACGACATACACACGCATTAATGGTGTAGATAGGTCTACCTGTAGAAATAGCTCATTTTTTCTGCAAATTCAACAGTATGTTCTTGTCCAGGGATGGTCAACTTCAGCGAAGATGAGGGCCACAAACTCCTCATGGTGGGTCACAGTGACTCCTGGGTCTGCGTACCCACATCCATACCCACACATAGGGCTGTTATTGTGTTATCGTGACTCGGTCACGAGTCATGAAGATCTCAGATATCAAGATCTCAGCGATCACTGCCTCATTGCCTGCATCCGTAATGGGTCTGCGACCAAACGACCACCCCTCACCACTGTCAAACGCTCCCTAAAACACTTCTGCGAGCAGGCCTTTCTAATCGACCTGGCCGGGGTATCCTGGAATGACATTGACCTCATCCCCTCAGTAGAGGATTCCTGGTTATTCTTTAAAAGTACCTTCCTCACCATCTTAAATAAGCATGCCCCATTCAAAAAAAAGGTAGAACTAGGAATAGATATAGTCCTTGGTTCACTGCAGACCTGTCTGCCCTTGACCAGCACAAAAACATCCTGTGGCGTTCTGCATTAGCATCGAATAGCCCCCGTGATATATAACTTTTCAGGGCAGTTAGGAACAAATATACACAGACAGTTTGAAAAAGCTAGCCTTAGCTTTCCTAACAGAAATTTGCATCCTGTAGTACAAACTCAAAAAAGTTCTGGGACACTGTAAAGTCCATGGAGAATAAGAGCGCCTCTTCCCAGCTGCCCACTGCTTTGAGGCTAGGGAACACTGTTACCACTGATAAATCCACTATAATTGAGAATTTCAACAAGCATTTCTCTACGGCTGGCCATGCTTTCCACTTGGCTACCCCTACCCCGGTCAACTGCCCGGCACCCTCCACAGCAACCCGCCAAAGCCCCCACCATTTCTGCTTCACCCAGATCCCTATAGCTGATGTTCTGAAAGAGCCGCAAAATCTGGACCCCTACAAATCAGCTGGGCTAGACAATCTGGACCCTCTCTAAAATTATCTGCCGAAATTGCTGCAACCCCTATTACTACCCTCTTCAACCTCTCTTTCGTATCGTCTGAGATTACCAAAGATTGGAAAGCTGCCGTGGTCATCCCCCTCTTCAAAGGGGGTGACACTCTAAACCCAAACTTCTACAGACCTATATCTATCCTACCCTGTCTTTCTAAGGTCTTCGAAAGCCCAGTTAACAAACAGATTACCGACCGTTTCGAATCCCACCGTACCTTCTCCGCTATGCAATCTGGTTTCAGAGCTGGTCATGGGTTCACCTCAGCCACGCTCAAGGTCCTAAACGACATCATAACCGCCATCGATAAGAGACATTACTGTGCAGCCGTATTCATCGACCTGGCCAAGGCTTTCGACTCTGTCAATCACCACATTCTTATTGGCAGACTCGACAGCCTTGGTTTCTCAAATGATTGCCTCGCCTGGTTTACCAACTACTTCTCTGATTGAGTTCAGTGTGTCAAATCGGAGGGCCTGTTGTCCGGACCTCTGGCAGTCTCTGGGGGTGCCACAGGGTTCAATTCTAGGGCCGACTCTCTTCTCTGTATACATCAATGATGTCGCTCTTGCTGCTGGTGATTCTCTGATCCACCTCTACGCAGACGACACCATTCTGTATACCTCTGGCCCCTCTTTGGACACTGTGTTAACTAACATCCAGATGAGCTTCAATGCCATACAACTCTCCTTCCATGGCTTCCAACTGCTCTTAAATGCAAGTAAAACTAAATGCATGCTATTCAATCGATCACTGCCCGCACCCGCCCAGCATCACTACTGTGGATGGCTCTGACTTAGAATACGTGGACAACTACAAATACCTAGGTGTCTGGTTAGACTAAAGTCTCCTTCCAGACTCACATTAAGCATCTCCAATCTAAAATTAAATCTAGAATCGGCTTCCTATATCGCAACAAAGCATCCTTCACTCATGCTGCCAAACATACCCTCGTAAAACTGACCATCCTACCGATCCTCGACTTCGGTGATGTCATCTATAAAATAGCCTCCAACACTCTACAACAGATTGGATGCAGTCTATCACAGTGCCATCCGTTTTGTCACCAAAGCCCCATACACTACTCACCACTGCGACCTGTACGCTCTCGTTGGTTGGCCCTCGCTTCATACTCGTCGCCAAACCCACTGGCTACGGGTTATCTACAAGTCTCTGCTAGCTAAAGCCCCGCCTTATCTCAACTCACTGGTCACCATAGCAGCACCCACCCGTAGCACGCGCTCCAGCAGGTATATCTCACTGGTTACCCCCCAAAGCCAATTCCTCCTTTGGTTGTCTTTCCTTCCAGTTCTCTGCTGCCAATGACTGGAACGAACTGCAAAAATCACTGAAGCTGGAGACTCATATCTCCCTCACTAGCTTTAAGCACCAGCTGTCAGAGCAGCTCACAGATCACTGCACCTGTACATAGCCCATATGTAAACAGCCCATCTATATTGCAATTACTTCACCACCATGGCCTATTTATTGCCTTATCTCCCTTATCTTACCTCATTTGCACTCACTGTATATAGACTTTTTGTTTTCTTTTTTTCTACTGTATTATTAACTGTATGTTTTGTTTATTCCATGTGTAATTCTGTTGTTGTATGTGTCGAATTGCTATGCTTTATCTTGTCCAGGTCGCAGTTGCAAATGAGAACTTGTTCTCAACTAGCCTACCTGGTTAAATAAAGCTGAAATAAAAAAAGAAAATTTAAATGAAGGCAGTCAAATTCCACATAACCGTTTAGTCATGGTAATTAGGCTTCTCCAAGCTCTGACTGTTGATGGTCATTAGTAGCTTACCAAACTTGCTAACTGCCTGATACTCAGCACTCTATTGTCCATCTAATCACTCTGACATCAATGCAAATGTAATCGAATCAAACATTTCATGAGAGCCCATGTTGCGCAACATTTCTATAGGCTATGCAATTGCATGAGAATACAGTGATGGCCTCTTAAAAAGAGGAGGATCCCATCAGCTTTCCATAGGCTAGGCCTACTATATTTATTTCTCAACTTTCCTATTATTAAGCACATTGCTTATCTTTAAAACAGGAGTATAGCCTACCTGGTTGGCATGAAAATGAACCAAGGGAAAAGAGCCCTCCATTCGCTATTTAAGTGCACAGATGCTGCCCCTGATTCGAGACAGATGCATGATAATGGTCCATTCTAAATAAAAACAAATTTAACACGTATATTATTTATTATACTGTATGTAAAAGACAAGATTACATCAAGAATAGTGTGATGGGTGACAATTTTAGCCTATCGCTTGTGAATTATATATTATCACTGTGAATGATGTCCAGCATAAGGCAAGAAACATTGAGTGTTTTTTTGTTGTTGCGACTTTTTCAAATCATAGCCGCACATCTCATGTAGCCTAGCCCATCGGCCTATATGTTTTGATAAGGTTTGTATCACAACTAAAGTGGCTAAATAACTTTTTAAAATTAAGCACATTAATCCGCTTTACAACGTGTGTAGTGCCCAACTGGCATACATACGCATCGCATGAGTTTAAAGTTTGGAGAAAATAAGTTTCACCATAAGAATCCACATTTATTTTTGGTATTTTTTTTACACCCCAATTTCTCCTAAATTTCAATATCTCATCGCTGCAACTCCTCAATGGGCTCGGGAGAGGCAAAAGTGGAATCATGCGTCCTCCGAAACATGACCCGCCTAACTAAGCCAGCTGCACCAATATGTCGGAGGAAACACCGTTCAACTAGCGACCGGGGTCAGCCTGCAGGCACCCGGCCCACCACAAGGAGTTGCTAGGGAGCGATGAGCCAAGAAAAGCCCCCCCCCCCCGGCCAAAACCTTCCCTATTCCGGACGACGCTGGGACAATTGTGTGCCATCCTATGGGACTCCCAGCCACGGTCGGTTGTGGCACAGTCCGGTAATAATTTTTTAAAACTTTTCTAATAAAAGCATTACATTGTGGTCACTTTTGAGAATGGTGTTTTTCTGCTTGTAGCCTACTGTGTGTACTCATTGCTCTGCTTATAATGTGAAGAAATAGCCTAATAGTTTATCAAGATTTTAAGTTAAATGTTCTCATCTGTTGCGTCAGGCTCATTGCTTAAAACAGTTTTCTGATGCTAATGGTTGTATTAATTTGGGATCTATTGCATCCCACAACTGTCCCAGACTATGTTTGGAATATTTATTTATTACACAGAATAGGTCAACTTTTGTACTATGGGGGACAGTAGATTGATATAAGCTAGTGCTTTTGCTGTTTGTTAAGCCTACTCATCTTGTTGGCTGATGAAAAGTAAATGTTGACAGTTCTCCCAATATCTTCAATATGCGCCTTGGAATAGGATAAGGTCGATCGCAGTTGCATCCCCGATGTGTCTGTCTTCCCTTGTAGCCTGTGAGAAAGACCTGATCACGTGACGGAGAGCAATATGAGTGAGAGGTGCTTCGGCATGCAGCTGGGAGAAGGGAATTATAATGATTATATTCAGCCCAAGGGCACAACGCCCACTGGCCGCAAAAGCCATGGATTTTTTTTAGGGGGCATTACAGCCACACAGGGGATGCAGCCGGGAAATTCAAGGCATTATCAAGTGCTTGTCAAATTGTGAATGAGAGATTGATGAAGTGTGTACAGCCTGCGCAAATAACAAAGCAGAGCTTATGCCTTTAATGCAACTTAAAAAAAACAAGGCTGCATTATGTGCCCCATCATGCAGCCTTAGAATGTATTAAAAATCTAAACATATAGCCCAATATTTGTATCACAACTAAAGTTACATAAATAACTGTAAATTAAGCATAAGAGTACCTGTCTCTTTGTTAACTGCTCAACACAGAATAGTACATGTAGTAAATGTGTAGCCCACAGCCATATGGCATAGCCAGATCAGGGCCTAACTTAAGGACAACTCAGAGTATGCTATTCTGTTCTTCTGAAATATACTATTTTCTTCATATCATGTTTCTTCAGACCTATCTAAAATAAATAATGGATTTATTGTGAAGGTGTAGATTATATTGCATGGATTTATTAAACTTTTTAAAATGCTCCAAAGGTCTGCATCAGCGGCTTGTAGGCTATGCTTGGAAGCCAGGAGATGCTAAATGTGTTTGTTAATTAATGGTAAATTACCATGAGACTGGCAGTTATTTGCTTGATAATCACCGGCTGACAGTTTCATAACCGCAACAGCCCTACCCACACATGCAGTCAGAGCCAGCTAATTACACTTTGTTCTCATTAGAATGTTATTTGATTTGAAGTTCTGAGACTTTTCACTCAGGCAGAGTTTGTGCACCTAGGCGAAGTTGCATCTACTCAGTTTGAATACAGCTTGCTTGACTGACAGCTGACTTACCTTGAATACAGCAAAGGACATCCATTTTCTTTGGAGAAATTTCCTTCAACTGCAGTATTTCTATTTGAGGTCATTCAGGTCAGTGAATGTCACGTGAGTGTTGTTATAGGAGAAGTGGAAACCTGTCATGCTCGTCGTAAAGATGGGACCAAGGCGCAGCGGGAATGTGTTTGCTCATCTTCTTTTTCTTACGAAGAGAACCAAAATAAACACTTACTAGAAAAATAACAACGACGAGAAACAGTCCTGTTAGACATACAACTATCCACAAAAACCCATGAAAAAACACCCCTACTAAATAGGACCTTCAATTAGAGGCAACGAGGAACAGCTGCCTCCAATTGAAGGTCAACCCAATAAACTAAACATAGAAATAGAATAACTAGACACAGACATAGAAATAGACTAACATAGAACATTAACCACAAAACCCCGAAACACATAAAACAAACACCCCCTGCCACGTCCTGACCAAACTTACAATAACAAATAACCCCTTTACTGGTCAGGACGTGACAAAACCAGACATGTTGTGGTGTCTCTTGACGTCTCTTGCTGTGGTCTTCTCAAGCTGCATCATGTATTCTGTCTTCTCTGTCAGCGCGTGGGCAGACAATCTAACAAACCAAAAGTCCTTGTCACTGTTTCATTCCAATGCTATGTGTTTCTGTGTGTGACAATGTTCCGCTTTGTGTGTGTGCCTGATTGGTTCTTGGTATCTTTGCCTGCTAAACATGTGTGTATTGTCTGAGGGACATTTAGCAGATGTTGCGATTTCAAAGGAGAGCTCTTGTTATGCTTTGTTCTTGTGCCTCAGCACTCAGCAGAGTGATGTGACATGAGGATCTGTGGTTGGTAGGTCAGGCGGTAGGCGGGGGGACGAGTGGCCTGAACACTAATTAGGCCCCGTAAAGGAAATTCATAAGGGCTCGTCATGACTCTAATTACCTGGCTGGTCGGCTCGCTCGCCGGACCTCTGAGTCTTTCTCCCTACTGTCTGACATTAACAAGCAACATCTCAATACGAGCCGTGGCTGCGCTCCCCATGAAGCTGATTAAAATGAGGGTAATCATGGGCTGATCTGTCACCCCTCTCTGCACTCTGCCCCGCTGCTGACTGGATGAGATGGGGGGGGGGGGGGGGGCTAGGGGCCAGAGTGGGGCCTTGGCCCAGATCAGGCTTACCCTGCTGGGATGTTTTAACCCCACCCTTGTGTTAATAGGGTAGATAGGTGAGGCCTTGACCCAATTGTCACTAATGCCTTTTTATCAAGGGCATCTTAAGAGTAAACGGGACCACTTATTTTAAATGGTAAAAATATCAAATTCATTGCAAGGTCGTGGGTCATGACTTGCAGTAAGCTCTGAAGTGTAGAACCCCCTCCACCTACCAAATACAGCCTTACCCTCTAACTCAGGGTAGTCAAACATATGGCCTGTGCGCGAGGGGGTCCATTCCGGCCCGCGGGTGGTTTGAGTAAAACTAAATAAAACTAAATTTACTTTAAAATGACTAAAACCAAATCGAAACGGTGTACCTACATTCATACAGTTTCTTGACAGTGTCAGTCAGGGAGCATTGAAAAAAAATGGATAGATGACTTTTTATTTTTATTTTGACAGTGCAGAAAAATTTAATAAATTCCGTGCGGCCGTCCTGACCTCTTTGAAGACCGAATGCGGTCTCTGGGGCAAAATGGCTTTGACATCCCTGCTCTAACTCAAACACCCCCTTACAGTTTGAGTCTCCCCCCACACACAGTCTTTCCACTCATATTTTATGAGTAGCTATCTTTTAACCTCTATGGGACGGTTGATCTAACGTGTGTTAATGTGATTAGCGTGACTCTACGGGGTCAGACATATCTGATGTGGTCAGAAAGCTTCAATTCTTGTTAATCTAACCACACTGTCAAATTTACAGCAGCTATTACAGTGAAAGAATACCATACTATTATTTGAGGAGAGTGCACAGTTATGAACTTGAACATGTATTAATAAACCAATTAGGCACATTTGGGCAGTCTTGATACAACATTTTGAACAGAAATACAATGGTTCATTGGATCAGTCTAAAACTTTGCACATACACTGCTGCCATCTAGTGGCCAAAATCTAAATTGTGCCTAAATTCCTAAGTCATATATTGGCCTTTCTCTTGCATTTCAAAGATGATGGAACAAAAAACAAAAACCTGTTTTCTTTGTATTATCTTTTACCAGATCCAATGTGTTATATTCTCCTACATTCATTTCACATTTCTACAAACTTCAAAGTGTTTCCTTTCAAATGGTATCAAGAATATCCATAACCTTGCTTCAGGTCCTGAGCTACAGGCAGTTAGATTTGGGTATGTCATTTTAGGCGAAAATTGAAAAAAAGTGTCTGATCCTGAAGAGGTTTTAAAGTCCATCATAATAGCTGACTGTTTCTTTGGTGCAGTTTCGTCTGTTCCTTTGGTGCAGAGCCTCAGAGAGCTGTCCATTCCCACCTGCCATAATGCGGACTGATTGATGTGTGTGGGGCAGTCGTTAAATGCACTGGACTGGGGTTTAATGCAGAGCCCAGGCAGTTTAAAGGGGCATTAAGAGGATACACGCCAGTGAGAAGGGAGCTGGAGAGAGGGAGAGGGAGGGAGAGAGGCAGTGACAGATGTATGCGCTGAGCAGGAGTAGCAGTGTGCCAGGCAGGGAGAAGAAAGGGAGAGAATGATGGCCGAGTTGTACAGGGAGGAGAGAACGGGGCTGAGAAAGCAGAACGTTACAATCTGTCGACATAAACCCGTCTTGAAAGCCCTGTCTGTCCCCCGTCTGTCTTTTTGCTCATGCCCCTCTCTGTTTTTACTCTGCTTTTTCAATAAACCGAGGTCATTCAGTCTGTCAGTGAAGGCAGAATGGTTTCCATAATGCAATGAGTCAGTCCACCATATTGTACAGATGTAAGATCTTATTTTGAGCCATGCTATAGCAGGAAAATAATCCCGCAGCAACAGGAAAATTGAATTATTACAGTATGTGGATTTTAATTAATGGAAATTTTTGTAGGGGTTGATACATTTTTTTTGTTAGGGCAAATCAAGTCTGAGTTTTTTAAGTTAAACTTTACAATCTTTTTAAAACTCAAATATACTAAAAGTTTGCATTTCCTCCTGTGCACGAAAATTCTCAGCAACAAAGAGCGATCAAATTAAGATCCTACATCTGTAATTGGGCAATTCCATAGGGAAAGTTGGTTATTTCCAAATGAATAATTATCTTTAAGCTTTATGTTGGAGTTCAGGCTTTATTTGAAAATATTTAGTAGGAAATTGCATGAATTTTGGCCATGTTGGAGTTGGCCAAGTCTCAGGCTTTTCACTCAATCTTGTAAATATAGAGTGGTGACTGGGACAGGCAATGTAACATCCATAATGTTTTTTAGGAACGGTTTTGTTAAACATGCACCTTACATCGGATCATCTTGAAACTCTCTGTAAATCAAGGTTTTATATGGTCTATAATGTATTTCTCTCTTTTCATTGTCACTATCCTTTTCAGGGTTATACCATAGCAATCATAGCGTATCATATCTTAGCTTCAGAAGCTTGTGAAATTCACTACATTTTGTGTACTTTTTCTGAGATGTATTCTTCAGACTTTTACAGAAGCAATTGTTATCTTGAAAAGTATATGTTCTAGCTTAGATTATCTTGGAAAATATACATTGAAATGATACTACTTTTTTAATAGAAAGATGAGAAGAGTGTTTATAAACTGTGAATAAACTGTGAATCTGTGAATAGTTCCCAGAGGTGTATCCTACAAATCAGGTTTGAGGAGTTAGCAGGGTAACTTTGATCAACTGAGTTCAACTCAGGATAACCAGCAATACGAATGTGGCTCACCTTTAAGTCAGATACATTTCTAGCAACGAATCCTTAAGGACTAACCTGCTCTGGGGCAGGCTAACTCAGGGCTAACATTTGTACTGAATGAAGTCTCTGAGCCGCGAGTTGAGGACCAATTAAATCAGATTCCCTCCGTCTTGCAGAGATTGCCTCATCATACCCTTAATTTGAGGAAGACTGATTAAATATTTTGTTTAAAAAAAATTATAACACGTTAAAATACCTATTACTTTATTTAGTAATGACAGAGTGCATTTTAAACTTTGTGGACAGTAAAACTTTTATATTACAAATACAATTATTGTTATGATACAATTATTTTAACGATGGGAAAGGGGAAAAGCGTGCTCATGTATTGATAAGCACACTTCTAAAAGCTTATTTCAGACCATAGCCTGATGAACTTGCAAGATAACTGTTTCTTCATTTTGATTTCGGCATAAATGAAAATGTGGCAGTGACTAGCCGATGGCTTGATGTTTCAGCATTGTCTCAATGGAGAGTTCTGCGTTCGACTAGCCACATGCGGCATGCATTTACAGTTACAGTTAGCAGCAGGTGAACGAGCAATATCCACTGTCGTAGTACAGATGAAGCCTGAGCTGGAATGTGAAGCTAACTTAATCTGGTTAACTTTAGAAAAGCCTGAGTAGATCTAGCTTGCTTTGTAGGATATCCCACAGAAGTGTCTTTTTCAAATGAAAATCCCCCAAAATATACCAGACTTCATCCAGTGTCCAGAAAAGTGGATTAGCAGTATAGAGACATGTATATTGTCTCATTTCCATATTTTGTTACAATATTTCAGAAAGTAAAGGTTTGGTCACACATACTCATTCAAGGGTTTTTCTTTATTTTTACTACTTTCTACATTGTAGAATAATAGTGAAGACATCAAAACTATGAAATAACACATTTGCAATCATTTAGTAACCAAAATAGTGTTAAACAAATCAAAATCTATTTATATTTTAGATTCTTCAAAAAGTAGCCACCCTTTACCTTGACGCTCTTGGCATTCTCTCAACCAGCTTCACTAGGAATTATTTTCCAACAGTGTTGAAGGAGTTCCCACTTATGCTGAGCACTTGTTGGCTGTTTTTCCTTTACTCTGCGGTCCAACTCATCCCAAACCATCTCAATTGGGTTGAGGTCGGGTGATTGTGGAGGCCAGTTCATCTGATGCAGCACTCCATCACTCTCCTTCTTGGTCAAATAGCCATTACACAGCCTGGAGGTGTGTTGGGTCATTGTCCTGTTGAAAAACAAATGATAGTCCCACTAAGCACCAAACCAGATGGGATGGCGAATCGCTGCAGAATGCTGTGGTAGCCATGCTGGTTAAGAGTGCCTTGAATTCTAAATAAATTCTTGACAGTGTCACCAGCAAAGCACCCCCACACCATCACACCTCCTCCTTCATGCTTCATGGTGGGAACCACACTTGCTGAGATTTACATTTGACATTTTAGTCATTTAGCAGACGCTCTTATCCAGAGCAACTTACAGTAGTGAATACATACATTTCATTTCATGCATTTTTTTTTGTACTGGCCCCCCGTGGGAATCAAACCCACAACTCTGGCGTTGCACACACCATGCTGGCATTGCAAACACCATGCTCTACCAACTGAGCCACAGGGAAAATCATCCGTTCACCTACTCTGCATCTCACAAAGACACAGCAGTTGGAACCAAAAATCAAAAATTTGGACTCATCAGACCAAAGACAGATTTCCACCGGTCTAAAGTCCATTGCTCATGTTTCTTGGCCCAAGCAAGTCTCTTATTATTGGTGTCATTTAATAGTGGTTTCTTTGCAGCAATTCAACCATGAAGGCCTTATTTACACACTCTCTGAACAGTTGATGTTGAGATGTGTCTGTTGAACTCTGTGAAGCATTTATTTGGGCTGCAATCTGAGGTGCTGGTAACTCTAATGAACATATCCTCTGCAGCAGAGGTAACTCTGGGTCTTCCTTTCCTGTGGCGCTCATGACAGCCAGTTTCATCACAGGGCTTGATGTTTTTTGCGAATTGACTGTCCTTCATGTCTTAAAGTAATGGACTGTCATTTCTCTTTGCTGATTTGAGCTGTTCTTGCCATAATATGGACTTGGTCTTTTACCAAATAGGGCTATCTTCTGTATACCACCCATACCTTGTCACAACACAACTGATTGGCTCAAATGCATTAAGAAGGAAAGAAATTCCACAAATGAACTTTCAACAAGGCACACCTGTTAATAGAAATGCATTCCAGGTGACTACCTCATGAAGCTGGTTGAGAGAATGCCAAGAGTGTGCAAAGGGTGGCTACTTTGAAGAATCTCAAATATAAAAAACTTTCTTGCTTACTACATGATTCCATATGTGTTATTTCATAGTTTTGATGTCTTCACTAATATTCTACAATGTAGAAAATAGTAAAAATAAAGAAAAATCCTGGAATGAGTAGGAGTCTCCAAACGTTTGACTGGTACTGTATATGTATGTGTATGTATGTATGTATGTATGTATGTATGTATGTATGTATGTATGTATGTATGTATGTATGTATGTATGTATGTATGTATGTATGTATGTATGTATGTATGTATGTATGTATGTATGTATGTGTGTTTGTATGTATGTGTGTGGTGGGTGTGTATAATGTGTTTGTATATGTATTCAGGACAAAAAGTTAATTGCTTTGCCATATCTTTTACAGTATTACTTTAGTGCCTTTTTGCAAACAGGATGCATGTTTTGGAATATTTGTATGCTGTACAGGCTTCCTTCTTTTCACCCTGTTAATTAGGTTAGTATTGTGGAGGAACTACATTGTTGTTGATCCATCCTCAGTTTTCTCCTATCAGAGCCATTAAACTATGTTACTGTTTTAAAGTCACCATTGGCCTCATGGTGAAATCCCTGAGCGGTTTCCTTCCTCTCCGGCAACTGAGTTAGAATGGACCCCTGTATCTTTGTAGTGACTGGGTGTTTTGATACACCATCCAAAGTGTAATTATTAGCTTCACCATGCTCAAAGGATATTCAGTGTCTGCTTTTCTTATTTTGACCCATTTACCAATAGGTGCCCTTCTTTGCGGGGCATTGGAAAACCTCCCTGGTCTTTGTGGTTGAATCTGTGGTTGAAATTCACTGCTCGACTGAGGGGACCGTACATATAATTGTATGTGTGGGGTACAGAGATGAGGTAGTCATTCAAAAATCATGTTAAACACTATTATTGCACACAGAGTCAGTCCACACAACTTATTATGTGACTTGTTAAGCACATTTTGACTTTAGTCAACGGGTGTGAATTCTTTCTGAACTCAGTGTGTACTGTAGTCAGGCGTTGCAGATGGGTTATTAGTAATTTCGGGCAGGTGCAGGTGAACAAACAGCTGGCCCGCTCACCATTAATGTGTACATTCAACTGGTAAAGGTTCATTTTGATATATAAACAATTAGAACGTTAGAGTGTGGTGGCAGGCCTTGCATACTATTCAGACCATTTGTAATTATGCAGTCCTAAAGTGCTATGCCTTCTTCTGACCTTTTAAAAACATTTCAAATTACAAAAAATGTTACGATCGATTTTGATCATGAAATCTTTAAGATTTGAATGTCTATTTCAGATTCTGTAACGTCCATGAAGGGCGGGTGCAACATCCATTTCCTCTCTAAAGTAAGGATGGAAATTACAATCTTTTAAACATTTTCATTTTTGTGTTCAGCCAAGCCTTTCCTTCGAAATGGCTATCCATGATTTGACTTAAGACTTACAAACTCACAGACGTTTGCTAATATGTTCAGTTTCCCAAAAAAGCCTGTCCATTTCATGTAACATCCGTAACGCTTCTTCTTTGCTTCATGTCTCCACTTTTTTGAGTTCACTTCCCCCAAGGGGTACTATTGACACATACATCAAAAATTACATTTGTATTGTGTGTCCCCATTCTGTGAGACATTCAAGTGGTGATTTTGTGTGCAAATGTCCATAATGTCCGTAATGTCCATAATGCTGGAATTGCCCAATTACAGCGCTCATCATCATTGTAGATCATTGATTGGGCTCTGAAGCCTGGAAGTGTTCAACTCCTACACACGCTCTTAAGCTAGCAGACATATTGTAATTGGATATGGCACACGCTACTCATTTCTCCTCGCTCATACCACAGTCTGTTTGAAAGGCCATTCTCCCAGGGACAGATCAAGTTATATTGCTGAAATCCCAGCTTCATGTTTTGACATGAAGCACAACTCTTCAGCGCATGTATTTTTTATGTCTCGGATGAATAACTTGGGCTTAGGGGGAGATGGAGTTTGTTAGTATGGGAGTGTGAAGGTACAGTATATAGAGACTGACACACTGCTGAATTGTCTCTTATACTTTAATGATGGCTTTGATTTGTGGCCACTGGAGCATCTCACCATCCAAACTCGACACATTAGTACCAGGCAAGGGGCAACCGGCCGTGAAATTACACCAGCATTCTCTGGGGACTAGAGTAAACTGTGTGTGGGGCACTTCACCTAAACCCCCTCTGCTAACACCCACGGGTGCCATCTACCGATTTGACCCCCCTTTGACCTTGGTTAGCCCCGCGGCTGACCTTCGGCCTTCAAATTCTTAAGTAGCCTACTATTTTGGCAATTCCACGCCAGTTTAGCCCTAAGATAACGGTGACGTTTTAGATCTTACCCAAATGAAGTCCATAAAAACATCCTTAGGGGGAAGGATGTTTGACATACATTTGAAATCTGTATCCAAAATAATTATTGAGAAATAATCAATTAAATTTGGGCCATTTTTGACATTTCGTCCAACCCAGGCCTAGATGCTTCAAAGCCAGTCCTGGTGTCAAACCTTAAAGTGTGCTCTGTAATATGAGTAGGGTTGACATTAAGAATAATATTAATTTACATACATTTATGGATCATTAAAAGTATAAAACACACAGCCTTGGAGACATAGCTTTGTGCTGTGGAGACCTTCTCCTTTATTCTCCACCATGACCTTTCTTTGTCATTTCAAGGACTTGTATTCTCTGTCTGTACTCATTAACATTATACGGTCTGTAAGAAAAAAAAACAGACATCCTAAACTGTGCCTTTTCTCTCTCTCTTCTTCGGTCTCCCCTCGGCTCTCATATGACAACTCAGGCACTTATCAAAGAAAAGTTAACAGGAGCGTGTAACCTGTTTGGACGAGATGTACAGTATAGAATACTCGCCGTTCTTAATCACCTTGACCTCCTCCAGAGAAGCACATCATATAGAGGGTATGACTATATAGCCTGTGAGTTGTCTACGTAAGCTAGCCTTGGAACAAAACCAGTGACCTTACAGGCCCTTTCAGGGTGAGCTCCAGTTCCCTGCCTGCTTTTACTCATTATTCACTGGGTAATGAGCACCACGGATGAGTAGGGGAGGGAGAACACACTGGGAAGTTATTAGGTTGTGATAATAATAGCTCAGCTCCTTGTCATTAAAAAGGAGTCTGTAAGAGCCGGACTCCCTGATCAACAGTGATGTAGGCCGACTCGTCAATCCAATGGCCTCATTGTTTTGCTTCACTATCCTCCTCTCTGCTCGGCCTCAGCACCCCCGCTTTCTCTGTCCTCATTTGTAATTCAAATCGCTCTTGGGTTTTTGGGAATTGGAAAGCGGTCACCCAAAAGTCCCCGTTCTCTTCTAACCGAAATGTAATTTTTATGTAATGTTGTGATGCTAAAGGTGACCATGTGGGCTGCCCCTTCTGTTTAATCATTTCACTTTGCTTCAAAATGCTGTGACGGGGGTAGGCTGGTTGTGGGAGGCTGTTGAATTGTAATGTCGTCTTCACATTTCAACTATCAGATCTGCTATGACAGAGTGACCGGTTTTGGGTTTAGCTGTGTCTGCTTGTTGTTTCATGGACATTTAGAGGTGACTTGGTTAGGCTGTTTGAGGTGTTTACCTGTGAGTTTTTTTCTGTCGATCCACCCTGATCTTTTCAGAATTTCCTGTGACCACTTTACTTGTTTCTCATTGAATTTCAACACTTTCCCTGACACTAAGTCCTGATGATGGCCCATTTAAATTAAAATCCCATGATACTGACACCTCACTATGTCATTCCTCTGTCCTTGCTACAGAGATTGTGTAATTATACTGAACAAAAATACAAATGCAACATTCAAAGATTTTACTGAGTTACAGTTCATAGAAGGAAATCAGTCAATTGAAATAAGTTCATTAGGCCCTAATCTATGGATTTCATATGACTGGGCAGGGGGCATAGGCCCACCCACTCGGGAGCCTGTTCCACCCACTGGGGAGCCAGGCCCAGCCAATCATAATTCGTTTTTCCCAGCTAAAGAGCTGTATTACAGACAGAAATACTTCTCAGCACCCACCCTCCCCCTCATCAGACAATCCCGCAGGTGAAGAAGATGGATGTGGAGGTCCTGGGCTGGCATGGTTACACGTGGTCTGCGGTTCTGAGACCCTTTGGATGTGCTGCCAGATTCTCTAAAATTATGTTGGAGGCGGCTTATGGTAGAGAAAAACATTCAATTCTCTGGCAGCAGCGCTATTGGACATTCCTACATTCAGCACGCTAATTGCACGCTCCCTCAACTTGAGACGTGTGGCATTGTGTTGTGTGACAAAACTGCACATTTTAGAGTGGCATATTGTCCCCAGCACAAGGTGCATCTGTGTAATTATTATGCTGTTTAATCAACTTATTGATATGCCACACCTTTCAAGTGGATGGATTATCTTGGCAAAGGAGAAATGCTCACTAACAGGGATGTAAAAAATGTGTGCACAACATTTGTGAGAAATAACCTTTTTGTGTGTATGGAAAATTTCTGGGATCTTTTATTTCAGCTCATGAAAAATGATACCAAAACTTTACCTGTTGTGTTTGTATTTTTGTTCAGTATATTATAGGGGAAGTGACATCTGACCTTTTGATTACCTTTCAAGCAATTGTATGATTGTGAGCATGCACACGGTGGCGTTTTCAACTATCCAGATATTTGAGTATGCTTTTGTCAATGATAAGCATGACATCATGTTTCGACCTGTTTTCAGTTTAGAGAAAAAATGCAATCAGTGTGAAGAAAAGATCCCATCTCCTTCCCTCTTCAGAAAAGCTCTGCTCTCTTTGTCTGTGTCAGAACTATAGAATGAGCCACGGCAGTGATAGGACAAAAGGAGTCTCAGTTGGAGCGATGATACTGTCAATGCCACGTGGCAGGCATACTTACAGCTCCAGGGATGCTTAGGTCAGAGGAGCATGTCTAGAGACCAGGCTCAGGTCAGGGGATCTACAGGCCTCCTCAGGCCACCTGAACATCTATGAAAGACTTTCACACCATCATGCCAAATCCACTTTGAGGAAAGTGAAAGACAGATGATGATGAAATGGAGAAAAGGCAAAGCATGATGATGACCCCGAATGGTACGAAAGAACTGAACTGAAGCCCAAGGCAAAAAACTAAGCAAACTTAGATTTTTGTAATTATCGTGTTTGAATGACTTAGTAACTTGTTCAAACGACATAGTACCTAATTTGAACAAATGAGTATCTAATTCAAACAACTTTTTGTTGTTGTTGCCTTCGGCTTCAGGGATCCGTATAATGCATCAATCACACATCCTGTACCTCCCTCTCAAAGAAGAGGGACATCAGTGATTAACTCCTAACTCCATTAACAGAGCAGCAGAGTTCCCACTGACTGTCGGCATTGAGGGTTGTACCTGTGTGCACTTTTACTCCCTCTTGATTGAATTAACGTTTGTGCGGACTTACCATTCGGCGCACACACACACACACACACACAGCCTCATGTACTTCAAGAAGAAATGTGCCAACGCAAATATCAGTGTAAGATATTTTTCCCCTCTTAGCTATACATCGAACTACACACGTAGCCTGAGGATGTTTTATACTCTATGCTCCAGTATGTTTGTGAGGCAGCAGAAGGTTAGGAACACGCCTGGGAAGATGAAGTGTCTTCAGTGCAATTGGCTTCGTTACCTTTGATAGATCATAACCCACACAGTCTCTTAACATGTGGATGGAATAGACTGTGTGTCACACACACACACACACACACACACACACACTACACATCAGGAAATTGATCGTTCCCATACACACATGGGATATGGTAAATCTCATACATATCTGTTGGGATTCAACACACCTTTGAATTCTTTGGATCTCTGCTGGAATCGTCACCCCCACTGAGTGCTTTACAGAAGTGTTGTTGAGCAGGGAGACAGATCTGGAGCCCTGTGGGGTATGTATGTGCACCTCTGTGCGAGAAGGCTTCCGGGAAGATGATGCTTTTTAATGGATCATAAACTTCCCACTAATTGAGAAAAACCGAGTCAGAACAGAAGTTCAGTCTGGGAAAGTAACAGACAACAATTGTGTGTGACCCACAGCATATTTGTGGTGCAACTTTGGGGATTGTTGATTTTTGTGAAAGCAGAGAGAGGTGCAAGTGGGTGATTAGCGATGGGCAAGACGCCATCAGCCGTTCCTCTCTGATTGCGTTTGAAGTGCAATCGCTTTACCAGGTGAATGAGAGGAAGAGGAAATTAACGATCAAAGTGCCTTCAAGTGGTGTGGGGAGAGTTGATGTAGGTATAATGGGGGGGCAGAGCAACAGAGGTTGCGGGGTCAGACGTAGTCCCAGTAATGATGTAATCTTGGCATTAGTGTCCATATTCCTCTTTGGTATAAATGTTATTTTTGGCAGGAGGATTATGATTTTACATTATAACAGGTGCAGACAGCCATACAGCTAAGCACAGACACACATCAAGGTTTACTATGCTCTTTCATCTCAATAAAAAATGTTAACCTTTTTTAACTAGGCAAGTCAGTTAGAACAAATTCTTATTTACAATGATGGCCAAACCCAGACGACGCTTGGCCAATTGTGCCCCGCCCTATGGGGCACCCAATCATGGCCGGATGTGATACAGCCTGGATTCGAACCAGGAAATGTAGTGACACGTCTTGCACTGAGATGCAGTGCCTTAGACCGCTGTGCCACTCGAGAGCCCAGTGCTGTAAAAAATGTGATTTTCCTGTGTTTTATATACACATGTTTTATATACAGTTTATTAGGTACACCATGTTCACAAAAATGGTTCGCTACTACAGAGTCACTTGGCCGTGGCTTGCTATATAAAGCAGGCAGACTGGCATCGAGGCATTCAGTTACTGTTCGATTGAACATTGAAATGGGCAAAACGAGTGACCTAAGTGATTTTGAGCATGGTATGATCGTCGGTGCCAGGTGCGCCTTTTCCAGTATCTCAGAAACGGCCGGCCTCCTGGGCTATTGAAGCACGACAGTGTCTAGGGTTTACCGAGAATTGTGCGAAAAACATCCAATCAGCAGCAGTCATGTGGGTGAAAATAACACGTTGATGAGAGGTCGAAGGAGAATGGCAAGAATCAGCAGAACAGCATCTCGGCACGCACAACTCGTCGGTCCTTGTCACGGATGGGCTATTGCTGCAGACGACCACACCGAGTTCCACTCCTATCAGCGAAAAACAAGAAGAAGCGGCTCCAGTGGTCTCTCGATCGCCAACACTTGACAATTGAAGAGTGGAAAAACATTGCCTGGTCTGACAAATCTGGTTCCTTTTGTGTCATGCTGATGACAGAGTCAGGGTTTGGCATAAGCAGCATCAGTCCATGGCCCCATCCTGCCTTGTGTCAGCAGTACAGGCTGGTGGCAGTGGGTTAAGTGTATGGTTAATGTTCTCCTGGCCCTTGATTCCAATTGAGCAACATGTCCTTTTTTTATTTTGTATGTTTAACCTTTATTAAACTAGGCAAGCCAGTTAAGAACACATTCTTATTTACAATGACGGCCTACCCTAACCCAGGAAACACTGGGTCAATTGTGCGCCGCCTTATGGGACTCCCAATCACGGCCGGTTGGGATACAGCCTGGAATCAAACCAGGGTCTGTAGTGACACCTCTAGCACTGAAATACAGTGCCTTAGACCGCTGCGGCACTCGAGAGCCTATGCTTCCATGCCCCGAAGAATTCAGGCTGTTCCGGAGGCAAAGGGGGTCCGACCCAGCACTAAACTGGCTACTGAGTATATAATTCCACACTGTGAGGTTAGAATAATACTGTGAAATTGTGAAAATTATGATAATGCCCTTTTAGGGTAAGAGCTGTTTGAAAAGACTGCCTGAAATTTCTGCCTGTTTTGGCCTGCCTGGCAGTAAATTAGTTAATAGACCAATAAGAAAGAGTTCCAAACCTCTCTGCCAATAACAGCTAGTTTTCCCCTCCCCATCAGACCACTCGACAGCCCTAGCAAAATTCTTGCTTGAGAAACTGGTCTTTGCTAAGTAGCTATTTTTGATCATTTTTGACCATTTTAATTTAAAACAATCATAGTAAGGTACTTACAGTGTCTTGCAAAGGTATTCATCCCCCTTTGCATTTTTCCTATTTTGTTGCATTACAACCTGTAATTTAAATGGATTTTTATTTGGATTTCATGTAATGGACATACACAAAATAGTCCAAATTGGTGAAGGGAAATGAAAAAAATTACTTGTTTAAAAAAATTCAACAAAAATAAATAAAATCGGAAAAGTGGTGCGTGCATATGTATTCTCACCCCCTTTGCTATGAGGCCCATAAATAATATCCGGTGCAACCAATTACTTTCAAAAGTCACTGTGTGCAATCTAAGTGTCACATGATCTCACTATATATATATATATATACATATATATATACATATACACACACACCTGTTCTGAAAGGCCCCAGAGTCTGCAACACCATTAAGCAAGGGGCACCACCAAGCAAACGGCACCATGAAAACCAAGGAGCTCTCCAAGCAGGTCAGCGACAAAGTTGTGGAGAAGTACAGATCAGGGTTCATCAATAAGTGCATTGATGACATCATCCTCACAGTGACTGTACGTACATACCCCAACCAGAAGCCATGAATTACAGGCAAAATCCGCACTGAGCTAAAGGGTAGAGCTGCCACTTTCAAGGAGCGGGACTCTAACCCAGAAGCCTATAAGAAATCCCGCAATGCCCTCTGATGAACCATCAAACAGGCAAAGCGTCAATACAGGACTAAGATCGAATCGTATTACACCGGCTCCGATGCTCGTCGAATGTGGCAGGGCTTGCAAACTATTACAGACTACAAAGGGAAGCACAGCCTAGAGCTGCCCAGTGACAGGAGCCTACCACACAAGCTAAATTACTTCTATGCAAGTAACAATGAAACATGCATGAGAGCATCAGCTGTTCCGGATGACTGTGTGATCACGCTCTCCGCAGCCGATGTGAATAAGACCTTTAAAAACAGGTCAACATTCACAGATTACCAGGACATGTACTCCGAGCATTGCTCTGACCAACTGGCAAGTGTCTTCACTGACATTTTCAACATCTCCCTGTCTGAGTCTGTAATACCAACATGTTTCAAGCTGACCACCATAGTCCCTGTGCCCAGGAACACTAAGGTAACCTCCCTAAATGACTACCGACCCATAGCACTCACGTCTGTAGCCATGAAGTGCTTTGAAAGACAGGTCATGGCTCACATCAACACCATTATCCCAGAAACCCTAAACCCACTCCAATTTGCATACCACCCTAACAGATCCACTGCAATCTCTATTGCACTCCATACTGCCCTTTCCCACCTGGACAAAAGGAACATTTATGTGGAATGCTATTCATTGACTACAGCTCAGCGTTCAACACCATAGTGCCCTCAAAGCTCATCACTAACCTAAGGACCCTGGGACTAAACACCTCCCTCTGCAACTGGATCCTGGACTTCCTGACGGGCCGGCCCCAGGTGGTAGGGTAGGTAACAACACACCCACCACGCTGATCCTCAACACGTGGGCCCCTCATTCCCTTCCTGTACTCCCTGTTCACTCATGACTGCATGGCCAGGCACAACGCCAACACCATCATTAAGTTCGCTGATGACACAACTGTGGATCGGCCTGATCACGACGCGACAGCCTATAGGGAGGAGGTCAGGGACCTGGCCATGTGGTGCCAGGACAACAACCTCTCCCTCAATGTGATCAAGACAAATGAGATGATTGTGGACTACCGGAAAAGGAGGACCGAGCACACCCCCATGGACAAAGTCTGGAATGATCTGGAATGGTAGTAGTGGGTCCTCTCTACTCTGGTCTGGGTGAAAACGGTGGACTGTGATGACAGGAAGCAGCACGCCAGTGCTCAGGCTAGTAGTATCTTCGATCTGGAACGTCATAGTAGTCATGACGCACTATTACACACAATTTTCTGTACATTACACAATTTTCTTACAGATTGCAACTTGTGGCTAACAGTATTAGTGGTTAGGGTTAGGGTTAGGGGTTAATGTTAGGTGACATGCTAGCTAAGTAGTAGAAGGATTAGCTAACATGCTAGCTAAGTAGTAAGTAGTTGCAAAGTTTCTAATGATCTAAAATTCTAAAGTTGTCCATAATGTGATTCAAACGTGCAACGTTTGGGTTGCTAGACCTTCGCGTTATACGTCCACCCATCCTCCCCGACCAACCTCCCTCATATCGTTTCTGTCTTTATCTGTGATTGAAATGCACTGTATACAATAGTGTACTGTACACAAAATCATTTGACTTTTTCCATGTCCCCGTCACAATTTTCCAATAAGTAATTTGTGTCTATTTAACAATAATCTGTGACAGTAATGCTCTGACTGAAGGTCAGATTCTTGTGTGAGGCCAGGTACTGGTGTGTCTCTGAACTGTGTCTCCTAGCTTTGGTGTGGCGTAGGTTTGGTTGGCCATGGAGTCTGTAGCTGAGTAGAAAGTGCAGCCCTGAGTGTTTGTATTTCATGGTGAAGTGCTTTGTATCCATCCCTTATTCTGTACATATCTGTCATGAAGACAGGGAACTGGGCTGTCTCGCGTCTAAATTATATTCCTTTTGTTAACTTGCCTTATACTGGAAGGCTTCATTCTTTAGTTTTGTGTTCTGGTACGCAATCTTGTAGTGATGCAGCTGGCTGACCTCGCAAGACTCCCACAACATTCTCCAATAGATCGCCGTACATAAGACACAATGGAAAATAAACCAACGATTGTAGGACCCTTTCAGCTCTCCCAAGGCTATGATTGAAATGGCGTTCAATGTGTGTCAAATTCTCCACCTACGTTGATGGCCTTCAGTCTTTCCATACAAAAACGTCACGTGTGTGAACGAAGCATTGAGCATTTTTTTTTTTGGGGGGGGGGTTGTTTCAAAACACCGGGCTCTACAGGCATGGCTTTTCATTACATCAAGGACATAAGGTAGACTAGGAAAAACAGACACAAATAGTATATAATCAAATACCACCTCTGATCATGTAAAAAAAAAAATACATTGTTGGGACTTAAACACTAACCAATCATACACCGCAATTGTCCATTTGTACGATACTCAATGACCTTGTTTCTGTATGGCGAGAGAGAGCGAGGAAATGCTAACAGTGAAGTGTGGAATCAATTTCTAGAACTGATGGGCAGCTCTACAGATATAGGGGTGCCATTTGATTATAGCAATCAGGATTCTCTTTTCAAGCATTTATCGATCTTTTTTTGCTCCCTCCCTCCTGCTGCTTTGTACTCATACACCAACGTTCTAGGACAGCACTTATACCCAGACCCAATGTGTCCAAGTATAAGATTGGAGACATTGCGAATTGGATACAGAAAATGGATGCATGAGAAAAGCATGAGGAGAATGAAAAGGTCTTTATTTTAATGTTACAAGTCTTTAGAGTAGATGGACCGGCTGCTAAGTGTTGTATAAGATCGTATGAAGCAGTTTCATGCAGGGGTTGGAATCAGTTCAGGGAACAGAACCGAAAAATAACATTTTTTAGACTGAGGCCGGTACCCGGATGTGAGGCTGACCATGGCCCCAAGCTTCTCTGTGAAGGCTTTCAGAGGCCTGCGATGTGAATTGGGGACCACGGTCAGAAACGATGCCCTCCGGAAGGCCATAGTGCCAGAAGACCTGCTGGAGTAGTGTCTCAGTGACCTGGAGGGTGGTAGGTAGACCAGAGAGAGGGATAAAACTGCAGGATTTAGAGAATCTGTCAACAACCATAGTGATAAAACCAGTTACGAAGTAAATCAGTTACGAGGTCTATGGACAGATGTAGCTGAGGCACGGGAAGGGGAAGTAATTTCCCTGCTGGAGCATGCCGGGGAGATTTGGATTGGACACATACAGAGCAAGAATTGACATAGTGGGCGACATCCTGCGCCAAGGTGGGCCACCAGTACTTGGATTGGATGGGGCGGGTGATACCTGGGTGTACAGCAGCAGGGGATGTGTGCCCAGGTCAACAGCTGATCAAATCAAATGTATTTATATAGCCGTCTTACCCCCTTAGGGATGTAGATGCGTTCTGGAGGACATGTAGCAGGAACGGGTTCCCTCTCCAGAGCCTGGCGTATGTCCACATCTATGTCCCAAAACACGAGGCTAACGATACAAGAGGACAGAATTGATGTGCTGGAGGGCACTCACAGGACCCTCCACCGTGGAACCACAGGGTACAGTAAAGCAGGTCCTCTGGCATCCTGTTCCCCAGGCAGTGATTCTAATCCTCAACCATGAGTTGGTGGGGTTATGATGTTGGAGCCACAGGAGGCTGAGGATTACTTTGTGTACAGGTGCAGTGATGAGAAAGAGAAGGCTTTCCTGGTGCATGGGTCCCACGGTGAGGGTGAGTGGTGCTGTGATGTGCGTAATTGTGTCGGATCCCACTGGCCACGTATCCAGGGCTTGGACCGGAAAAGGAGATGAGAGCAGGTACGAGTAGTGGACTGTAGTGGACCCCGCGTTGGGATGCACCGGGCACCGCTGAAACTTGTGCTCCTCCTTGACGCAATAGGCACACAGCCCCAGCTGTCACCGGCGACGCCGCTCTGCCACGGAGAGGTGAGTAGATGACCCTGTTCCTTGACTGTCTGGAAGATGGTTTTATCCTTTGCTGCTTCCATATTGCCAGGTGGTATTCTTTAACGTAATACGCCGGCGTATTAGTCAGGAAGCAGGTGCAGAAAGTGATTTTAATAATGAATCGATGCAGATGAAGAAAACGAAAAGCATACATAACGTGAGCGAAAACAATATTATCTACTGACTGATTTCTACTGAGGGTTAAATAAATGGGGAGTAATCAAGGAGAATGATGAACAGGTGTGCGTAATGATGGGGAGCAGGTGTGCGTAATGATAGTTGCCAGGGTGGTTAGTAGACCAGTGATGTTGAGCGCCAGAGAGAGGGAGCAGGTGTGACAGGCAGAAGCACACTCCTACAGAGGTCCCCAGCCTTGACTTCTTATAAGTAGTCCTTTATCAAATTTTGAATGCCCTTTTTACATCAGCAGCTGCCACATACAGAAACTCAGCCTAAAACCCCAAAGAGCAAGCAATGCAGAAGCACGGTGCCAAGGAAAGGCAGGAACCTAGGAAGAAACCTACTGTAGAAAGGAACCAGACCACTAACTTACCCACAGAGAGTATTTACTGATTTCCTCTGTCTCTGTCCAGGACAATTTAATTTAGAGTGCTTTATTGGCATGGAAAACACGTAATTACTTGCTTCTGAGCAGTGTTGGAGAAGCTACTCTGAAAATATCGTTTACCAAGCTACCAATTACCTCATGCTGGAAGATGTTAAACGACACTAAAGTTACTTTGAAAAAGTAGTTCACTACACCCAATCTACTTCATGATAAATCATATCTAAAATGTCAGACTACAATTTGCAAGAACAGATCACTCCGTCAGAGTCATATGTTAACAGAGTGTAATTTAGCCTATTAAAAAGAATAAAGTAGTAAATAAATTCCTGCCTACTTCACTCATATTACTTTGGTCTTTTGCAAAGGAAGTAGTGTGTAGTTTCATTAGTTAGCTACACCACTTCATGGCAACAAAAAAAAGAAAGTGGTTAACTACTGAAAACACACCCAGATTTGAATTTAGTTCAACTACCACCAAGCTACTGCAAAATGTAGTTACATTACTAGTTGAACTGCATGTAGTTCGACTCCCCAGAACTGCTTCTGAGAACATCATAAATCCGCAACAGTGATTCCTTTCCTTTTGCTAAGTCTTGGCCTTAAAAGGTTAATGCATTAAACGTCCACTTTCAATACAAAACCAAATAGCATTATTCCATTTTATTTCATAATCTGTCTAAAAGAGTTTGTCTGATTTCATATCATTCTGCTATATTGCACCAGATCCAATCAATGCCATTTCAGAGAATAGATTGTGGTTTCCCTTTTTCCCCCCCTCTTCAACATTACATAAATGTCACTTACAGAAGGAGCTGATGCAGGGATTTCCTGCCAGAAGCCACCCATCAATGTGATCAAGTCCCAGTACATCTCCTCTGAAGCCAGATCAATTGATCAGATGCAGCTATCAGAAAAGGCTTGATTTAATTTTCACATGTATAATCCAAACAGGTCTCAGATGTGTGTGTGTGTGTGTGTGTGTGTGCGCGCGCGCACCTCCCCTACAAATATTCCTCTCAAACATCATAGAAAAGCAGAGTATAGCGTCAAAGACATAAAAAGCACAAGCCAATATACAGTACGTAGCAGTCAAATAAGCAGAGCACACCACTCTGAGGCTAGAAAAATTCTGAAAAACACTAAAAACCTCTGCCCTGTTCCTCAGTAGCAGATTGTAAAGTGTCTCAGTGTATTACTGGTAGGAGAGCAATTCAGAGTTTGAGTAATAAATATTCTCCTTGGGAATTCGTGTCACCATCAGAAGAGGTCCATGTTGACTTCCTGTGGTGGGCTGCATGTCTTGTATTATTCTTAAGAAAGTACACTATATCAGGAATCAAGGTAGGACCCAGAAGCAGACTGTCATAACCATGTTTATTGTAGCAACAGGGGCAGGCAAAGACAGGCAGGGGTCGATAATCCAGGGTAAGGCAAAGGTACAGGACGGCAGGCAGACTCAGGGTCAGGCAGAGTTCAATAATCCAGAGGTGGAGCAAAGGTACAGGTGGACAGGCAGAGAGGTCAGGCAGGCGGGTACAGGGTCAGGACAGGACAGGACAAGGTCAAAAACCAGCAGGAAACGAAAGGCTGGGACACGATAGGCGCTGACAGGAAAACCGCTGGCAAGCTTGAACGAACAAGACAAACTGGAAGCAAACAGACAGAGAACACAGGTATAAATACACAGGGGATAATTGGGAAGATGGGCGACACCTGGAGGGGGGTGGAGACAAGCACAAGGACAGGTGAAACAGATCAGGACACACTAGATTGGCCCCAGAGGCAATGTGGTGGGTTGGACAGGTGCTTATTGGCTCTGAGGAGATTGTAAAGCAGGGAGTGACAGGCTGAAAAGGTCGGCAAAAGATGGAATTATTCAAATGCAAAACATTCTGCTTTTGATACCATTAACTACCATTAGCTCAGTAAAAACCAAAGTATTCAGTGACTTGGTATCCATGGCTGACCCAGATGACCCTAAACAAGACCTTCAGATGAGAGGTGAAACCATGATGACCATGGCTGCTGGGTTACAGGAAACGTGTGATTGCGCCACAACCCCTCCATAATTATGATTAGTAACTATGTTATAAGGCCATGTCTCTGTGGAGTGGGCCCGGGGGCCTAATTTATCAAAGGTACATGCGCAAAACAAAGACTGTAAACCTTTAGCGCGCCAGTCTTCCCGCAGAAGGTGTATATTTATAAATTCTGAACTTGATGGGAAAGTGTGCGTATCTCAAGTACACCTCAGACCATGCGTACTCCCAACGTCAAGCGGTTGATCAATTGTGTTGCAAGCAAATACTGTTCTTTTG
This sequence comes from Salmo trutta, assembly GCF_901001165.1. Lineage (NCBI taxonomy): Eukaryota > Metazoa > Chordata > Actinopteri > Salmoniformes > Salmonidae > Salmo > Salmo trutta. The sequence goes on along the minus strand of NC_042961.1, from coordinate 24,060,619 downwards.
AGGGAAATGGAGGTGTTTGATGCACAGAAATTCTAATAATGGTAGGCTAAAAAAAACATACAAATGTAGGCTTATTGATAAAACCGACGCATTTGCCGTTGGTAAGGAGATCGCATAGCAGCATGTGGTCTAATAGGCTAATTTTACTTCTATTATAGGCCTAAATCATAATCATATTGCAGGACATGTCTCTCCTTTTCTGACATGACTGATTTATTCCCGCTACACAACAAATATCAGACTACCATTTCTCCATTGCTCCTTCAGTAGTGAAGCATGCTCGAAAGTAAATAGACAGCGAGCCTATTTAAAATATTTGACAGTATGGGTAGGCTACAGTAAGCCTATTGCCGTGCAATGGGGTCCCGATCCCGACTTAGGACAATGCATTCGGAAAGTATTCAGACCACTTGACTTTTCCCACATTTTGTTACGTTACTGCCTTATTCTAAAACTGATTAATTAAAAAAATATATATAATTCACTCATCAATCTACACACAATACCCCATAATGACAAAGCAAAACCAGGATTTTTAAATGTTTTGCAAATGTATTAAAAATAAAAAACGGAAATATCAAATCAAAGTTTATTTGTCATGTGCGCTGAATACAACAGGTGTAGGTAGACCTTACAGTGAAATGCTTACTTATAGGCTCTAACCAACAGTGCAATTTTTAAGTAAAGAAAAAGGTATTAGGTGAACAATAGATAAGTAAAGAAAAAACAACAGTAAAAAAAAATAACAGTAGCGAGGCTATATACAGTAGCGAGGCTATATACAAATACTACATTTACATACGTTTTCAGACCCTTTACTCAGTACTTTGTTGAGGCACCTTTGACAGCAATTACAGCCTTGAGTCTTCTTGGTATGACACTAAAAGTTTGGCACACCTGTATTTGGGGAGTTTATCCCATTCTTCTCTGCAGATCCTCTCAAGCTCTGTCAGGTTGGATGGGGAGCGTTGCTGCACAGCTAATTTCAGGTCTCTCCAGAGATGTTGGATCGGGTTCAAGTCCGGGCTCTGGCTGGATCACTCAAGGACATTCAGAGACTTGTGCCGAATCCATTCCTGCGTTGTCTTGGCTGTGTGCTTAGGGTCTTTGTCCTATTGGAAAGTGAACTTTCACCCCAGTCTGAGGTCCTGAGCACTCTGGAGCAGGTTTTCACCAAGGATCTCTCTGTACTGGCTCCGTTCATCTTTCCCTCGATCCTGACTCACAGTCCCGGCTGCTGAAAAACATCCCCACAGCAAGATGCTGCCACCACCATGCTTCACCATAGGGATGGTGCCAGGTTTCCTCCAGACGTGACCTTTGGCATTCAGGCCAAAGAGTTCAATCTTTGTTTCATCAGACCAGATAATCTTGTTTCTCATGGTCTGAGTCCTTTAGGTGCCTTTTGGCAAACTCCAAGTGGGCTGTCATGTGCATTTTACTGAGAAGTGGCTTCTGTTTGGCCACTCTACCATAAAGGCCTGATTGCTGGAGTGCTGCAGAGATGGTTATCCTTCTGGAAGGTTCTCCCATCTCCACAGAGGAACTCTGGAGCTCTGTCAGAGTAACCATCGGGTTCTTGGTCACCTCCCTGACCAAGGCCCTTTTCCCCCCAATTGCTCAGTTTGGCCAGGCGTCCAGCTCTAGGAAGAGTCTTGGTAGTTCCAAACTTCTTCCATTTAAGGATGATGGAGTCCACTATGTTCTTGGGGACCTTCAATGTTGCAGAAATCTTTTTGTACCCTTCCCCAGATCTGTGCCTCGACACAATCTTGTCTTCCTTCGACCTCATGGCTTGGTTTTTGCTTTGACATACACTGTCACCTGTGGGACCTTATACTGACAGGTGTGTGCCTTTCCAAATCATGCTCAATCAATTGAATGTACCACAGGCGGACTCCAAACAAGTTGTAGAAACATCTCAAGGATGATCAATGGATACAGGATTCACCTGAGCTCAATTTCAAGTCTCATAGCAAAGGGTCTGAATACTTATGTAGATAAGGTATTTATGTTTTTTTATGTTTTAAAAATTGGCAAAAAAATCTAAAAACTTGTTTTCACTTTGTCATTATGGAGTGTTGTGTGTAGATTGATGAGGATTAAAAAATATATATTTTAGAATAAGGCTGTAATGTACCATAGCGTGGAAAAAGTCAATGGGTCTAAATACTTTCCAAAGGCACAGTATATACAAAAATATGTGGCTACCCCTTCAAATTAGTGGATTCGGCTATTTCAGCCACACCTGTTGCTGACATGTGTATAGAATCAAGCACACAGCCATGTAATCTCCATAGACAAGCATTGGCAGTAGAATGGCATTACTGAAGAGCTCAGTGACTTTCAATGTGGCACCGTCATAGGACTGTGGATCAGTGGAAACGCGTTCCTCTGGAGTGATGAATCACGATTCACCATCTGGCAGTCCAACGGACGAAACTGGGTTTGGCAAATGCAAGGAGAACACTACCTGCCCCAATGCATAATGCCAACTGTAAAGTTTGGTGGAGGAGGAATAATGGTCGGGGGCTGTTTTTCATGGTTTGGGCTAGGTCCCTTAGTTCCAGTGAAGGGAAATCTTAACGATACAGCATACAATGACATTCTAGACGGTTCTGTGCTTCCAACTTCGTGGCAACAGTTTGGGGGAGGCCCTTTCCTGTTTCAGCATGACAATGCTCCTGTGCACAAAGCGAGGTCCATACAGAAATGGTTTGTCAAGATCGGTGTGGAAGAACTTGGCTGGCCTGCACAGATCCCTGACCTCAACCCCATCGAACACCGACTGTGAGCCAGGCCTAATCGCCCAACATCAGTGCCCGACCTCATTAATGCTCTTGTGGCTGAATGGAAGCAAGTCCCCACAGCAATGTTCCAACATCTAGTGGAAAGTCTTCCCAGTAGAGTGGAGGCTGTTATAGAAGCAATGGGGGGGACCATATTAATGCTCATGATTTTTGAACGAGATGTTCGATGAGCAGTTGTCCACATACTTTTGGTATTGTAGTGTATGTATGACTTTCCTATGTACGCCTTTCCTACACATTTCTCGGTATTTGGTATTCAGACATACCTTTTTCAGTCGCATAACGCTCTGCAGGTATGGCTACCTTGCGCGCTCTGAATAAATGTCATTCAACCACTGAAAACCCTTCCACTTGCAGGCCAACTGATTTTCTCGTGGAGTTTTCATTCAATGTGGTTTTCAGTACATTTGTCTTAAGCCATCCCTTTAAATACGATGCACCTAGTAGTTAGAATTTTGTCAACAGACTGGAATACATCGAGAGAACGGGTTCAGAAAATTAGGGATGGATCATAGAAAGCCTAAATATATGCATATTCGTCTCCATTTCAGCACCAATTGGTAGATTTGAAGTATTCTGATCTTGTAGATTATTTAGGTTTAGCAAAGTAGGCCTATTTATGAATCATACAAATGGTTTGGAGAGCCTTTACGCAAGAAAGAAAGAAAACTGTGGTTTGATTCATTCTGAAAATGGCCACATTCACTTCTTCAACCCATGGTAATGTTGGAAGATTCGGGTACATATAATTATAATAGGGAGAATAGTATACCTTCGTCTACTGCCTGCACTAAACATGGAACTGTGTGATGACAAGTCCAAGTATTGATGCGTCGGGTTCAAACTGTTATGGCTTTGCCTGCTCTCCACTCCATAACGATTTAATTAGCCACTTGTCTTTTTATATTATCAACTGTTAGTAACGATCCTCAGCAACAACCAAACGGCCATGACGGCGTTTACAGTTGAAGTCGGAAGATTACATACACCAAATACATTTAAACTCTGTTTTTCACAATTCCTGACATTTAATCCTAGTAAAAATTCCCTGTTTTAGGTCAGTTAGGATCACCACTTTATTTTAAGAATGTGAAATGTCAGAATAATAGTAGAGAGAATTATTTCTTTCAGCTTTTATTTCTTTCATCACATTCCCAGTGGGTCAGAGGTTTACATACACTCAATTAGTATTTGGTAGCATTGCCTTAAAATTGCTTAACTTGGGTCAAACGTTACGGGTAGCCTTTCACAAGCTTCCCACAACAAGTTGGGTGAATTTTGGCCCATTCCTCCTGACAGAGCTGGTGTTACTGAGTCAGGTTTGTAGTCCTCCTTGCTCAAACACGCTTTTTCAGTTCTGCCAACAAATTTTCTGTAGGATTGAGGTCAGGGCTTTGTGATGGCCACTCCAATACCTTGACTTTGTTGTCCTTAAGCCATTTTGCCACAACTTTGGAAGTATGCTTGGGTCATTGTCCATTTGGAAGACCCATTTGCGACCAAGCTTTAACTTCCTGACTGATGTCTTGAGATGTTGCTTCAATATATCCACATAATTTTCCTGCCTCATGATGCCATCTATTTTGTGAAGTGCACCAGTCCCTCCTGCAGCAAAGCACCCCCACAACATGATGCTGCCACCCCCGTGTTTCACGGTTGGGATGGTGTTCTTCAGCTTGCAGCCTTGCAAACCATAGTCTGGCTTTTTTATGGCGGTTTTGGAGCAGTGGCTTCTTCCTTGCTGAGCAGCCTTTCAGGTTATGTCAATATAGGACTCGTTTAACTGTGGATATAGATACTTTTGTACCTGTTTCATCCAGCATCTTCACAAGGTCCTTTGCTGTTGTTCTGGGATTGATTTGCACTTTTCTCACCTAAGTACGTTCATCTCTAGGAGACAGAACGCATCTCCTTCCTGAGTGCTATAACAGCTGCGTGGTCCCATGGTGTTTATATTTGTGTACTATTGTTTGTACAGATGAACGTGGTACCTTCAGGCATTTGGAAATTGCTCCCAAGGATGAACCAGACTTGTGGAGGTCTGCAATCTTTTTTTCTGAGGTCTTGGCTGATTTCTTTTGATTTTCCCATGATGTCAAGCAAAGAGGCACTGAGTTTGAAGGTAGGCCTTGAAATACATCCACAGGTACACCCCCAATTGACTCAAATGATGCCAATTAGCCTATCAGAAGCTTCTAAAGCCATGACATCATTTTATGGAATTTTCCAAGCTGTTTAAAGGCACAGTCAACTTAGTGTATGTAAACTTCTGACCCACTGGAATTGTGATACAGTGGATTATAAGTGAAATAATCTGTCTGTAAACAATTGTTGGAAAAATTACTTGTGTCATGACCAAAGTAGATGTCCTAACCGACTTGCCAAAACTATAGTTTGTTAACAATAAATTTGTGGATACTCCAACCTAAGTGTATGTAAACTTCCGACTTCAACTGTACATAGGAAGCAAGTAAGAGTAAACAAAGGGAACTAACAGTAAATTGGCAGTTGAATATGTGTGGATATTAGGCCTACTGATATTTAATAGGTGCAGAGAAAGTCAGGGGGAGCCTTTAATTAAGACATTCGAGAGTGCCCATCCTTGCAAGTTTAAAGGCCGTTCAATAAAAATTCTGCATAATGGCACAGCATTTCATAAACTTTACTCTGGGAAAGTTCATATGTTGATATGCTTGAGTTTGATGCCAGATGACATGGTTTCACATTTGTCTCTCATGAGGTAAAGTACATCTAAAACAAGTGTCGTTTCTATTTACAATCCCCTTCTCCAAACGGATGACTTGTTTACCTAGCTCTCATCAACAGATCTTATCAAGTTGTAAATGACAGTGCATGAAGAACGGAGCTTTTATGTAGGAAAAAATAAAGTAGATGCTTTTTTCAATTGGAACCGGTAGGGCTAGACCTTTTTCATTAAGTCAAGGTTAGAATATGGCCTATCTGTAGACACACCTTCATTTATTCGAGCTCCACCTCAAACGAATAGTGGGTGAATGGCATTCTATTCTCATGCTTAAATTCAAGGTCAGAATATGCATAACATAGAGAGAAAAGCGCATATAAAGGGAATCAAGTACCCTTTACATTCACTTACCCCCCCAGGAGCACAACAACATAGCCTTTTTAATCTCAGAGCCTATACCAAGGCAGGAGATAGGAACACAATCATGTATTCATAGATACATAGAGAAACAAAAAAAAATGATTAAAACATTCAGACACACCTCTGTAGAAATGTTATCAAATTTGCCATTGCACTTTCTTTTAGAAACTGTCACGGTCCACTTCAAATATCTAAAAATCATACAGAAAATGAGGGTGTATGAAAGGGTGTTGGAGGGTGTTTTCCAGGCAGGGTTGTAATGCTCGTTCACGAGTCCACAAATATAGTATAGCTCTGATTTTAAACATCAAAACGTGTATATGTTGGATGCAACAGTTTGAAAAATAACAATAATTTGTTGCACACGCAAATCCTAGAATCTCCACATATGACAGTGAGAAATGTACACATGGTTGATAAATGAGGCCCCTGGTCTTTACCTTCTCAGCTAGGTTCAGACCACCTGGGAAGTGAGTTTAGACCTCCATAGCATTCACACTGACTGAGTGGAAGTTGCCCTCAGACTCTAGGTCTCTTTGTTTTGTTTTAAGGGGAAGATTTAGGGAAGGTGAGTTGATCCTAGATCAGTGCCTAAGGGCAATATTGACCCAAAACTCACTCAGCAGTCCCTAAAATAATAAAATTCTCTCAACACGCCATGACTTCTCTCTCTCTCTCTCTCTCTGGAGAGAGCTCATGTTTCCTTTATCGATTGTGATTGAATACTCTAACCTCCCGCCCACCTCATGCACCCCATTTCACAGAGCTCTCAAATCCACTTATACGCAATCACAACATCCACAGTTTGTGTTTTAATCCCACTTAAAGCTTGGTTGATTAAATCATGTTACCAGAGGGAAGAACAACACATAGCACTACTGAGATTTCTTCTGGCTGAAAGTTGGGCTTATTGCAACGAAAACAGCTTTCTTTTGTTGTGTTTGTCGACGTGTCGCTTTATATCTTCAAATCAAAAGCAGTACGCACCAAGGGAGTAATGACTTGTATAAAGCCAGACACTTTACAGCTGCACATGAAATGAAAGGCTAGAATTATGCAAAATGATTGTTTTCTCATTTTAATCATAATTAAGTGATAACGCATATTAATTTCACCTTGTTTAACCCCAATACAAGTGCATTGGAAGTTGAACAAAATACACAATTCTCTTGCCACCCCAACAACATTAAATAATAACTTAAATCCAGGAGATAGACACCGAGAGCAGTGTATCCCTGCCTCGTGCTCTTTTAACCAAGCTTCTTGTGATTTGATTGAGAAAATGCAGCTGTTAAGGTGGAGACAGCCCCTCTATGCTGCTGCTGTAGACAGCCCCTCTATGCTGTTGCTGTAGACAGCCCCTCTATGCTGCTCTGTGTCACTACTGCATATACAGGACCTGCATCTGTGTCATCGCCATGGTGACGGTCCCATGTATCCATGGAGGGACAGGAAGAGACTGACAGCCATAAACTCACCAAAGAGCAGAAAAAAAGACTAATGCGTGAGGCTGATGTTAGGCATAGAAATTCATGACATGTATGTCATTGCCTGTAAGTGCTGCAATATGATGAGTAAACATATGGCTAAGGGAGCGATGGGACCAAAATCAATACTCAAAGCTACGATGGAGATGATGACTTAAAAAAAATTGCTCAATTATTTCTTGTATTTGGCATCCAGACCAAGGCTATATATAAAAATCCCGGCTGCATCTCGGTATCATTAGGGGTCGGGAAATAAGAAGAACGAGAGAAAGAGGAAGAAGAAAGTCAGAGCTCTCTGGACTGTGAATAGGGGAGTAATTAGAGACTGTCTGGAGAGGGGAAAGGACGATTTCATCATCCTACTGCTCTCTGCATAAACATACTGTCTCCCTTCATTCTCTTTGTCCCCCACCTTTCATATGGAGAGAGAGAAAGGAGAGAGTTCTAGGGGAGTAGAACGTTCAGAGAGAGAGAAAGGAGAGAAAGGAGAGTTCTAGGGAAGTAGAACGGAGAGAGAGAGAGAGAGAGAGAGAGAGAGAGAGAGAGAGAGAGAGAGGCATGGACGCCGTTTGAAAGGGCAAGAGGCATGCTGTCCAGGGCTGACTCTGGGTGTGTCAGAACACCCGCTCTAATCAACAGTATATCAGTAGTAGTCTCTGGACATACTGTATGTGCCAACGCCTCTGCTCCATACAAATAAATAAATCAGTATGCCTCTGCCTCACCATTTCCTCCTTGTGGGTATGGACGGACAGGACCATCTGCCCTCGCACGCATGCAAGCACAGAAAAAAACACACACACATAATAACACACGCGCACACACTTCAGACGGATTGTAATTATTGTTGCTGTGCATACGGTTGTAGAGTGTGGTAGGGTGTCTGTCTGGTGGGTTTCCCCACACGTTTTGTTGTGGCTAACATTACCTAGGTTAGCTTTAGCTAGGTGACTAACATTACCTAGTTTAGCTTTAGCTAGGTGACTAACATTACCTTGGCTAGCTTTAGCTAGGTGACTAACGTTAGCTAGGCTAGGGGTTAAAGCCCCCACGCAGTCTTTGAAATGTTATTTTTAAGTCATCACTGTATGTCTAATCAATTCAAATTGTATTGGTCACATACACATATTTAGCAGATGTTATTGCGTGTGTAGCGAAATGCTTGTGTTCCTAGCTCCAACAGTGCAGTAGTATCTAACAGTTCACAACAATACACACAAATCTAAAAGTAAAAGAATGGAATTAGGAAATACAGTATCAGTCAAAAGTTTGGACACACCTACTGATTCAAGGGTTTTTCTTTATTTGTACTATTTTCTACATTGTAGAATAATAGTGAAGACATAAAAACTATGAAATAACACATACGGAGTCATGTAGTAACCAAAAACGTGTTAAACAAATACAAATATATTTTATATTTTTAATTCTTCAAAGAAGCCACCCTTTGCCTTGATGACAGCTTTGCACACTCTTGGCATTCTCTCAACCAGCTTTACCTGGAATGCTTTTCCAACAGTCTTGAAGGAGTTCCCACATATGCTGAGCACTCTCTGCGGTCCAACTCATCCCAAACCATCTCAATTGGGTTGAGGTCGGGTGATTGTGTAGGCCAGGTCATCCAATGCAGCACTCCATCACTCTCCTTCTTGGTCAAATAGCCCTTACACAGCCTGGAGGTGTGTTGAGTCATTGTCCTGTTGAAAAACAAATTATAGTCCCACTAAGGGCAAACCAGATGGGGTGGTGTATCACTGCAAAATGCCGAGGTAGCCATGCTGGTTAAGTGTGCCTTGAATTCTAAATAAATCACAGACAGTATCACCAGCAAAGCACACCCACACTTTCACATCTCCTCCTCCATGCTTCATGGTGGGAACCACACATGCAGAGTTCATCCGTTCACCTACTCTGTGTCACACAAAGACATGGGGGTTGAAACCAAAATTCTCAAATTTGGACTCATCAGACCAAAGGACTGATTTCCACCGGTCTAATGTCAATTGCTCGTGCTTCTTAGCCCAAGCAAGTCTCTTCTTCTTATTGGTGTCCTTCGGTAGTGGTTTCTTTTCAGCAAATCGACCATGAAGGCCTGATTCACACAGTCTCCTCTGAACAGTTGATGTTGAGATGTGTCTGTTATTTTAACCCTGTGAAGCATTTATTTGGGCTGCAATTTCTGAGGCTGGTAACTCTAAGGAACTTATCCTCTGCAGCAGAGGTAACTCTGGGTCTTCCTTTCCTGTGGCAGTCCTCATGAGGGCTAGCTTCATCATAGCCCTTGATGGTTTTTGCCACTGCACTTGAAGAAACTTTCAAAGTTCTTTACATTTTATGACTGACCTTCATATTTTGAAATGATGATGGACTGTCATTTCTCTTTGTTTATTTCAGCTGTTCTTGGCATAATATGGACTTGGTTATTTACCAAATAGGGCTATCTTCTGTATATCACCCCTACCTTGTCACAATACAGATGAGTAGGTGTGTCCAAACTTTTGACTGGTACTGTATATAAATATTAGGACGAGCAATGTCGGAGTGGCATTGACTAAAATACAGTAGAATACAGTATATAGATATGAGATGAGTAAAGCAGTATGTAAACATGATTAAAGTGACTAGTGTTCCATTATTAAAGTGGCAAATGATTCCATGTCTATTTATATAGGGCAGCAGCCTCTATGGTGCAGTGTTGAGTAACCGGGGGATAGCACGGCTATTTAACAGTCTGATGGCCTTGAGATAGACTGAAAAACAGCTTCTATCGGTCCCAGCTTTGATGTACCTGTACTGACTTCGCCTTCTGGATGATAGCGGGGAGAACAGGTCGTGTGTGTTTATTTAACCTCTCTTGGGTAGGGGGCAGTATTTTCACAGCCGGATGAAAAACGTACCCAAATTAAACGGCCTACTACTCAGGGCCAGAAACTAGAATATGCATATTATTAGTAGATTTGGATAGAAAACACTCTGACGTTTCTAAAACTGTTTGACTGATGTCTGTGAGTATAACATAACTCATATGGCAGGCAAAAATCTGAGAAAATCCAACCAGGAAGTGGGAAATCTGATGCTTGTAGTCTTTTCAAGTCATTGCCTATCTAACACACAGTGACTTAGGGTTCATTTTGCACTTCCTAAGGCTTCCACTAGATATCACCAGTCTTTAGAACCTAGTTTCAGGCTTTTGCAGTAAACAGAGAGCGAACAAGAAGGCCGGGAAGTTGGTGGCTCAGAAAATGGCATGAGTTTTGTGGCGCGCATTCACGTGATGAGGTAGCTGTGTTCCATAACGTTTTTCAAGACATTGGAATCGTCCGGTTGGAATATTATTGAAGTTTTATGTTAAAAAGGCCCTAAAAATTGATGCTATACAACGTTTGACATGTTTCAACGAACGTAAATATTACTTTTTTTTACTTTTCGTCGTGAAATTTTGCGCGCTTCCTACATTTGGTGTAGCTTACTGAACACGCTAACAACAAGGAGGTATTTGGACATAAATTATGGACTTTATCGAACAAAACATTTATTGTGGACCTGGGATCCCTGGAAGTGCCTTCTGATGAAGATCATCAAAGGTAAGGGAATATTTACAATGCTATTTATGATTTTAGATGACTCCAAAATGGCGGGTAACTGTATTGCCTGGTGTATTTTTCTGAGCGCCGTACTCAGATTATTGCAAAGTGTGCTTTCCCCGTGATGCTTTTTTGAAATCTGTCACAGCGGTTGCATAAAGGAGATGGTTATCTATAATTCTTTGAATAACAGTTTAATATTTTATCAACGTTTATGATGAGTATTTTTGTAAATTGTTGTGCTGATTCACTGACAGTATTGGAGGCAAAATATTTTCTTAACATCACGCGCCAATGTAAAATGCTGTTTTTGGATATAAATATGAACTTTATCGAACAAAACATACATGTATTGTCTAACATTGAGTCCTAGGAGTGTCATCTGATGAAGATCGTCAAAGGTTAGTGCTTCATTTTAGCTGAATTTCAGATTTTTGAGACCCCTCTCCTGCTTGGAAAATGGCTGTGTGGTTTTTCTTGTGTTGTCCCTGTCCTAACATAATCTAACTTTATGCTTTCGCCGTAAAGCCTTTTTGAAATCGGACAATGTGGTTACATTAAGGAGAAGTGTATCTTTACAATGGTGTAAAATAGTCGTATGTTTGAGAACTTTGAACTATGACATTTTGTTGTTTTGAATTTGGCGCTCTGATTTTTCACTGGCTGTTGAATAGTGTGAACCGTGGGTGGGACGGTAGCGTCCCACCTGCCCAAGAGAGGTTTAAAGAAAATAGCTCAAAATATATGTTTTAATCATTTATTTCCATGAGCCTCCTTTTGCCCTTGAAATGCTCAGTTTGATCGTGTGGGCTTTAGGAAACAAATGTGATGGTCTAGAGCCCACCCCCTTACCCAGATGAACAGTCATTGGTCTATTATAATCAGATCACATTGTGACATCATGATGTAGGCCAAAAGTGTCATCCCATCTGTACAGGCTGAAAAACAGCTCTTACACAAAAATACATTATCATAATTTTCACCATTTCCGAGTGTTATTTCAACCTCAGTGTGGAAATATCATTAGAAAAACACGTAAGTTACGTTTTTAACTGCACTGCCACTTTAAGTTAGTGTTAGGGGTTATGGTTAGGGGTTAGGGTTAGCTAACATGCTAGCTAATTATCTAAAATGCCAAAGTTGTACATCATGTGTGTAACGACTGTCAAAGGGAGTAGACCAAGGCGCAGCTGGTTGAGTGCTCATTTTAATGTTTATTTTAATAAACTTGAACACGTAACAAAAACAAGAAAACGAATGACAGCTAAACAGTTTTGCAGGCTAACCCTAGCAGTGCAAAAACAACTTCCCACAAAAGACAGGTGAAAACAGGGCTACCTAAGTATGACTCCCAATCAGCAACAACGATGTACAGCTGTTCCTGATTGAGAGCCATACCAGGCCAACAAAGAAATACACAACATAGAAAACCCATAGAAATACAAAACATAGAATAATCCCCAAAAACCCCGGAACACATAAAACAAACACCACTCTTACATAAATACATAACCCAACAAACCCCGAACCACATAAAACAAACACCCCCTGCCACGTCCTGACCAAACTACAATAACAAATAACCCCTTTACTGGTCAGGACGTGACAATATGATTCGAACATGCAACGTTTGGGTTACCTGACTTTTACATTTTACGCCCAACCAACCTCCCTCCTATAATTTCTGTCTTAAGTAACCTACTGCCTTTATCTGTGATTGAAATGCACTGTATACAAAATTGTGTGGTAGACACAAAACAATTGTCTATCTCACAATAATTTCTGATATCGAGTTGGGTCAAATTAAGATCCTACATCTGTATAGTAAAACAAACAGACACACACAAACACGCACACACACACATACGCACAAACTCTCCATCCCTCTCTCTCTCACCAATCAGCAGCCGGATGTCTCCTAGAGAGTGAATCAGGTAATAAATGGAGGTTACAGGCCTGGTTATTTCTGGCCTGCTGATGGAACTCCTGCTGAATGGAAGGTGAAAGGCCAATCATGCTCAGAGTGACATTCTGTGGCCCGGTCCCCAGGGGCACTGTGTGTGACTGACAGAGAGAGGGGAAACTGACCTCACATCAACAACTTTCGTCCAAATGGATCTGAGACCCACATGTCTGCTGTGACTGATTGAATGGCTGTCATCATTGAAACTCCCCAGTCGAACAAGAGTCCATTCAGATGGGAGAAAGAGGAAATGAAATGGAAGTGAAGAGAGCTCTGTGTAAATGCCTCAGACAAAATACTGCAGCTTGATGACAAAAGAGAGAGGATGAGAAAAAGTGACATGACTCACTGTAACTCCATTGTGGCTTTATGATAGTTTCTTTTCTTTGAGTGACTTTGACAGGTCAACAATGGAGTCCTTTGACATCCATTGACAGGTAGAAAATATCTTACTGTCCACAAAAAATGTATGTGGATTTTGTGACAAATCTAAATGTATTTGTCACGCTTCATAGACAACAGGTGTCCTGCAGAGTTAAAGATTAGATAAGTGAAAAGAGGAATAAATAGTGAATAACAAATAAAAATAAAGAGTCAAAATAATATGGCTATATTTTGGGAGTAAAAAACATGGATAATTACAGGAAGTACCAATACCGAGTCGATGTGCAAGGGTACAAGGCAATTGAGGTAGCTATGTACTGTACATATAGGTAGGGGTAAAGTCACTAAGCAACAGAATAGATAAGACAGTAGCAGCAGTGTACGTGGTAAGTGTGAAAGTGTGTGTGTGTGTGTGTGTGTTATATGTGTGTGTGTGTGCATGTAGTGTGTGAGTGTGTGTTTTGGGAGGGCAAAAAAGGATCAATGCAGGTAGTCCGGATAGCCATTTGATTAGCTATTTAGCAGTCTTGTTTATCAGTTTTATAGCTTAGTGGTAGAAGCTGTTGGTTCCAGACTTGGAGCATTGGTACCACTTGCCGTGCAGTAGCAGAAAGAACCGTCTGTGGCTTGGGTGGCTGGAGTCTTTGACAATTTATAGGGCTTTCCTCTGACAATGCCTGGTATAGAGGTCCTGGATGGCAGGGAGCTCAGCCCCAGTGATGTACTGGGTCTAACGCATTACCCTCTGTAGCGCCTTGTGGTCGGATGCCAAGCATTTGCCATACCAAGCGGGGATGCAGCCAGTCAAGATGCTCTCGATGGTGCAGCTGTAGAACGTTTTGAGGATCTGATGGGCCCATGACAAATCTTTTCAGCCTCCTGAGGGGGAAGAGGCATTGTCGTGCCCTTTTCACTACTGTGTTGGTGTGCTTGGACCAATGCTCCAAGTCCTTAGTGATGTGGACACCGAGGAACTTGAAGTTCCCGACCCGCTCCACTACAGCCCCGTCGATGTGAATGGTGGCGTGCTCGTCCCTCTATTTCCTGTAGTCTACAATGAGCTCCTTTGTCTTACTGACGTTGAGGGAGAGGTTGTTGTCCTGGCACCACACTGCCAGGTCCTCTGACCTCCTCCCTATAGGCTGTCTCATCGTCGTCGATAATCAGGCTTACCATTGTCGTGTTGTCGGCAAACTTAATGATGATGTTGGAGTCGTGCACGGCCACGCAGTCGTGGGTGAACAGGGAGTACAGTAGGGGACTGAGCATGCGCCACTGAGGGGACCATGTTGAGACCGAGTGGCGGATGTGTTGTTACCTACCCTTACCACCTGGGGGCAACCCGTCAGGAAGTCCAGGATCCAGTTGCAGAGGGAGGTGTTCAGTCCCAGGAACCCTACCCTATTGATGAGCTTCAAGGGCACTATCGTGTTGAACGCTGAGTTGTAGTCAATGAATAGCATTCTCATGTAGGTGTTCCTTTTGTCCAAGTGGGAAAGGGCAGTGTGGAATGCAAGCAAGATTGCATCATCTGTGGATCTGTTGGGGCGGTATGCAAATTGGAGTGGGTCCAGGGTGTCTGTCATGATGGTGTTGATATGAGCCATGACCAGCCTTTCAAAGCATTTCATGGCTACAGATATGAGTGCTACAGGTCAATAGTTATTTAGACAAGTTACCTTGGCGTTCTTGGGCACAGGGACTATGGTGGTCTGCTTGAAACATGTAGGTATTACAGCCTGGGTCAGGGAGAGGTTGAAAATGTCAGTGAAGACACTTGCCAGCTGTTCAGCACATGCTCTGAGTACGTGTCCTCATAATCCGTCTGGCCCTGTGGCCTTGTGAATGTTAACCTGTTTAAAGGTCTTACTCACATTGGCTACAGAGAGCGTGATCACACAGTTGTCCGGAACAGTTGTTGCTCTCATGTATGGTTCAGTGTTGCTTGCCTCGTAGAGAGCATAAAAGGCATTTAGCTCACCTGGTAGGCCTGTGTCACTGAGCAGCTCGTGGCTGGGTTTCCTGTGATAGTTTGCAAGCCCTGCCATATCCAACGAGCGTCAGAACCGGTGTAGTAGGATTCGATCTTAGTCCTGTATTGAATCTTTGCCTGTTTGATTGTTCGTAAGAGGGCATAGCAGGATTTCCTACAAGCGTCCAGGTTAGTGTCCCACTCCTAGCTTGTTGAGTGTGATCTTAGTGCCAGCATCAGTTTGGTCTGGTAAGTAGACAGCTATGAGAAATACAGATGAAAATGATCTTGGTAAATAAACTCAGCAAAAAAAGAAACGTCCCATTTTCAGGACCATGTCTTTCAAAGATAATTCGTAAAAATCTAAATAACTTCACATGTCTTCATTGTAGAGGGTTTAAACACTGTTTCCCATGCTTGTTCAATGAACCATAAACAATTAATGAACATGCACCTGTGGAACGGTCGTTAAGACACTAACAGCTTACAGACGGTAGGCAATTAAGGTCACAGTTATGAAAATTTAGGACACTAAAGAGGCCTTTCTACTGACTTTGAAAACACAGAAAGAAAGATGCCCAGGGTCCCTGTGTCACGTCCTGACCAGTAGAGGGGGTAGTTGGGTCAGGACGTGGCAGGAGGGAGTGTGTGTTTTTTATTGTTTCATTGATTTTGGCCGTGTGACTTCCAATCAGGCACAGCTGTAGAGGGTTGTGGTTGATTGGGAGTCACACATAAGTTGCCTACGTTTCCTTTGTGTTTCGTGGGTAATTGTGCTTGTCATTGTGGTTGCACCTGACAGGACTGTGTTGGCTGTCAGTTTTGTTGTTTTTGTAAATTGCATAGTGTTCGTGTAATTAAATATGACGAACCCTAACTCCGCCGCATTTTGGTCCACTTCTTCCTCAGACAGCCGTTACAGAATTACCCACCAAACCAGGACCAAGCGGCGGAAGAGGAAGGAGCAGCAGGACTACAGCGTGATGGACCAATGGACTTGGGAACAGATCCTGGACGGAGAGGGACCATGGACTCAGGCTGGGGAGTATCGCCTCCCGCAGTGGGAGATTGAAGCGGCAAGAGCGGAGAGGCGCTATTACGAGGAGAGAGAGCGCAACGAGAGCGAGAGGCAGCCCCAATAATTTTTTGGGGGGGGCACACGGGACAGTCGGTGGAGCTGAGGTCGGAACCAGAGCCAGTCGGGATGACATTGGAGGTGAGCGAGGGATATGAGGCAGAGACTGTGACGGGGTTAATGGGGAAATTAGGAGAGAGAGAGATGAGAGAGCTGCTAGTGTGGTGCATAAAGTACGGCATTCGCCCTAATGAGCGTGTCGTGGGAATGATGTCACCTGAGGCAGCTCTCCATACTCGTCCTGAGGTGCGTGCTGGTTGTCTGGTAAAGACTGTGCCTGCGCCCAGAAACAGGCCTCCTGCATGTCTTCCCAGCCCTGCACGTCCTGTACCTACGCCCAGAACCAAGCCTCCTGCATGTCTTCCTATCCTGGTCAAGCCTGTGCCTCCTCCACGGACCAGTACTCCAGTGGGTCTCCCTATCCTGGTCAAGCCCGTGCCTCCTCCACGGTCCAGTCCTCCAGTGGGTCTCTCCACCCTGGTCTCTCCTGTGCCACCTCCTCAAACCAGGCCTCCAGCGGGTCTTCCCAGACTGGTGAGTCCAGGGCCTGTGCCCAGAGCCAGGCCTCCGTTATGTCTCCCCAGCCTGGTGAATCCTGAGCCGGAGCTGCCAGAGCTGCCAGACTGCCCAGAGCTGCCAGAGTGGCCAGACTGCCCGGTTCTGCCAGAGTGGCCAGACTGCCCGGTTCTGCCAGAGTGGCCAGACTGCCCAGTTCGGCCAGACTGCCCGGTCCTGCCAGAGGTGCCTGCCTGCCCTGATCTGCCAGGGTGCCCGGCCTGTGAGGATCTGCCAGAGTGGTCCTCCTGCCCTCCGGTCCAGCCCGAGTGGCCCTCCTGCCCTCCGGTCCAGCCCGGGTGGCCCTCCTGCCCTCCGGTCCAGCCCGGGTGGCCCTCCTGCCCTCCGGTCCAGCCCGGGTGGCCCTCCTGCCCTCCGGTCCAGCCCGGGTGGCCCTCCTGCCCTCCGGTCCAGCCCGAGTGGCCCTCCTGCCCTCCGGCCCAGCCCGAGTGGCCCTCCTGCCCTCCGGCCCAGCCCGAGTGGCCCTCCTGCCCTCCGGCCCAGCCCGAGTGGCCCTCCTGCCCTCCGGCCCAGCCCGAGTGGCCCTCCTGCCCTCCGGCCCAGCCCGAGTGGCCCTCCTGCCCTCCGGTCCAGCCCGAGTGGCCCTCCTGCCCTCCGGTTCAGCCCGAGTGGCCCTCCTGCCCTCCGGCCCAGCCCGAGTGGCCCGCATATCTTCCGGCCCAGCCCGAGTGGCCCATCTGCCCGGCGCGGCTATCGGCGCCACCAAAGTGGGCGACGCCGATTGTGGAGCGAGGTCCACGTCCTGCACCTGAGCCACCTCCAGGATAGGTGGGTTGGGGAGGGAGGGTGTAGCACAGTGCCGTCGGTGACGGCAGCCACCCTCCCTTCCCTCCATTATTGTTTAGGTGTTAATTTTTGTTGGTATTGGGGATTTTCTTGTTTTCCTTTTTTAGGTGCATCCCGGGGTCTGCACCTTGAGGGGGGGGGTACTGTCACGTCCTGACCAGTAGAGGGGGTAGTTGGGTCAGGACGTGGCAGGAGGGAGTGTGTGTTTTTTATTGTTTCATTGATTTTGGCCGTGTGACTTCCAATCAGGCACAGCTGTAGAGGGTTGTGGTTGATTGGGAGTCACACATAAGTTGCCTACGTTTCCTTTGTGTTTCGTGGGTAATTGTGCTTGTCATTGTGGTTGCACCTGACAGGACTGTGTTGGCTGTCAGTTTTGTTGTTTTTGTAAATTGCATAGTGTTCGTGTAATTAAATATGACGAACCCTAACTCCGCCGCATTTTGGTCCACTTCTTCCTCAGACAGCCGTTACACCCTGCTCATCTGCGTGAACGTGCAGCTGGTGGCCACACAAAATACTGACTGTTACTTTTGATTTTGACCCCCGTTTGTTCAGGGACACATTATTCTATTTCTGTTAGTCACATGTCTGTGGAACTGGTTCAGTTTATGTCTCAGTTGTTGAATTTTGTTATGTTCATACAAATATTTACACATGTTAAGTTTGCTGAAAATAAACGCAGGTGACAGAGAGGACGTTTCTTTTTTGCTGAGTTTAGTATGGTCTACAGCTTATCATGAGGTATTCTAACTCAGGCGAGCAGAACCTCGAACCTTCCTTAATAGAGATTGCGCACCAGCTGTTGTGAAATCATGTGAAACAAATGAAGACAGAATGGGGTAGCTGTGAGAAAATTAGAAAACACATTTCTATTCAATAGGTTCAATCGAAGGACATAGCAATGCACACTGTACAAAGTAACAGCGGCCAAAGCTTTTATGATCAGCAATATTGTCAACAGTTATTGTGACAATTGTAATAATTAATAGGGAAGACCTTGGAATTGTTATGTTAGTCAGATGTAAATATGTTACCATAGTTACTGCAAGAATGAGATGCCTGATTGGGGATGCAATTATGGTTGTTGCCAGGAAACCAGGGCCAATACAGGTCATTAAATTAAGTTATAAACATAAAGAGACACTGCTAATTAGTAAATAATTAGCAATTGGCCTCTCTAATTAGCCAATTAGTATTGGGTTAGCGTATTACAGTGGCTTGTTGTTGTGTTGGGAACAGTTAAGACACACAGCTTGCTTGCCACATACTGAAGACACAACAGCTGAGACACAGAGCACAGACACAAGTCGGTAGCTACAAACAAAGAAGAGGGAAAGAGGGAGAGAGAGAAAGAGGTTTACTGTTAGCTACAACTATTGACTCTGTCTGAGCAAGGCCCCTGGAGAGAGAGACGTGTTGTGTGGTCCACTCACCTGCTGTCACCTCCAGTCCCCTGGGATGGACCCCTGTCCTGGGAGCATGGCTCTGTGTTAATGGAATGTATCAGCAGGTTAGATGTTTGGGACACCGTCCCTTTTGGAGATAAGGTGGTGAGACGTTCAGGGTTTACCTTTGAGCCCTGAACACTGAACAACCCACTGTCCAACCTACAAAGTAACCGGTGCAGAGGGAAAAGTACACGATCTCTACCTCACAGTCCATGAGTCAGGACAGCTGGGAGTGGGTTCATCATCAGGCCTGATCTGGTTTAGATAAATGGAGGCATCCAGAGAAACAGGAATAGACTGGCATTGTAGGAGTCGGAGTGGAGAGGGCACACTGCCCCTCACTCCGCCTCTCTCTAAGTCTGATGATGAGTTACTGTCAGAGGCAAACAGAGACTCACACAGTCAGTCACTGATGGCCGGATGTAGTCATCCACACATAACAGGAGGTCTGCCTCTGTCATAGCGCTGGTGCTCAGGAAAGAGTGGTGGCTCAATGGTCCTTGAGAGGACTAGATTCACATCGGTCTAGATTTGGGCTGTGGAGGTACTGTGGTTGTTTGTCCATCACTAATCTGAGAAAGGGGTTTTGGAGAGACATAGAGAAAAAGTTGGCATTGTAAATATTCTTTGATATCATAATGTTGTTTTTAAATAAGTGACCGACTGGCTCAGATCAGTCTTATGTAGCAAAATATGAAATGA
Source organism: Salmo trutta (assembly GCF_901001165.1). Taxonomy (NCBI): domain Eukaryota; kingdom Metazoa; phylum Chordata; class Actinopteri; order Salmoniformes; family Salmonidae; genus Salmo; species Salmo trutta. The sequence continues at coordinate 24,040,645 of NC_042961.1, read as the reverse complement.
TGTTTTTTACATTGGATAAAAGTAGAGACTCAGAGCTATGAAATGATACAGTATATCACACGCTACAGTTGAGGAACAATAGGAAAGTAATTTTGCTTTGAAAGTTGATAATCTTGGAAACTCACTTTTGTGAAAATTGCCTTTGAATGTTTTGGTACTACTATTGGAGAACCCTTTCTTGTCTACACCCATTCAGCATCGTTCACACTCTCTTAAGCTTTAGCCCCCCCCATCTCTTTAAGGGTTGATCCGAATGTACTAACAACAGCAGTCAAGCAACCAAGCAAACAAACTTGCTAGCTACTTCCAGACATCTAAGTGAGAGAGAACTGCTCACTGAACATTACTCGCCCTAGTAAAGCTGGTTAGGCTGTTATGTTATCCAGAGCGTTGGTGACTGCAACTGTGCTGTCAGATTGTCACTCAGATGAGAGTGCTCTGAAATCGGAGTAGATGGCCAGACTAAATTTACGAATGCACGCGAAATGGTTACATGCATAGTGGAGTCTTCTGTTAAGATATGTAGTTAGCTAGCTAGGTAAACAATGAACCATAATCAGAACTTATGACGTTACTACCCTGCATGAATCTGCAGGTAGCTAACCAACCAGGTTCATTGTTAGCTACCTAACATTAGCCTATAGCTAGCTAAGCAAATAGCTCTGAGATATGAATAATAAGGTCATACACGTGACGTTAACTAGCGAGTCAGCCAGCTAACATTAGCTAGCTAGCTAGGTAAACAATGAACCATAATCAAAACTCATGACATTACTACCCTGCATGAATCTGCAGGTAGCTAACCAGCCAGGTTCAGTGTTAGCTAGCTAACATTAGGCTATAGCTAGCCAAGTAAACAGCTCTTTCTGTCAAAATTTGAAACATGTAATATCTGATAGTTTGGCTAGCTACATTATCTTACCCGTGTACATCATTCATGATTGGACGCATCTCCTGTCGGATACCATGGTTGCCCATAGTTTGGAGATGTAATCTAGAAGCTATCATACTCAAGTTCCAGTGATTTCAAAACTCAGTTCTCCAGAAAGTGGAGAGCAACACTTATGCAGTTTTAATGCACAACACATTTAAAAAAAAGCCACGTTAGACAGGATTACCTAGACATATTGACCAGCTCAAATAGACAGAAGCGTGTTTAATGGCAGACCAATCCAAACTCATCTCTCGGCATGTCCAACCCACTCATTATCTCAGCCAATTATGGATAGAGGGAAGGTTGCTGAGTGTTTCTTTGGCTATACCAACTAGGCTCATAATTTAACAATTTTATTTGTATTTTCAAATGGCATACAAGTTTGTTATTAAGGCACATGAAAGTTCACATGTTCGAGAAGGCATTTCTGCCAAAAAACACATTTTGATCAACAACAAAAGATTTACGTTCAAATGGCTCACCTCTGAAGTAGTGACCCACGACATACACCTAGTTTCCTGAAACGGGTCACATATGTGTTCATTTGTACAGTTGAAGTCGGAAGTTTACATACATCTTAACCAAATACATTTAAACTCTGTTTTCACAATTCCTGACATTTAATCCTAGTAAAAATTCCCTGTCTTAGGTCAGTTAGGATCACCACTTTATTTTAAGAATGTGAAATGTGAGAATAATAGTAGAGAGTGATTTATTTCAGCTTTTATTTCTTTCATCACATTCCCAGTGGGTCAGAAGTTTACATACACTCAATTAGTATTTGGTAGCATTGCCTTTAAATTGTTTAATTTGAGTCAAATGTTTCGGGTAGCCTTCCACAAGCTTCCCAAATAAGTTGGGTGAATTTTGACCCATTCCTCCTGACAGAGCTGGTGTTTCTGAGTCAGGTTTGTAGGCCTCCTTGCTCGCACACGCTTTTTCAGTTCTGCCCACAAATGTTCTATAGGATTGAGGTCAGGGCTTTGTGATGGCCCCTCCAATACCTTGAGGTTCTTGTCCTTAAGCCATTTTGCCACAACTTTGGAAGTATGCTTGGGGTCATTGTCCATTTGGAAGACCCATTTGCGAGCAAGCTTTAACTTCCTGACTGATGTCTTGAGATGTTGCTTCAATATATCCACATAATTTTCCTGCCTCATGATGCCATCTATTTTGTGAAGTGCACCAGTCCCTCCTGCAGCAAAGCACCCCCACAACATGGTGCTGCCACCCCCGTGCTTCACGGTTGGGAAGGTGTTCTATGGCTTGCAAGCCTCTCCATTTTTCCCACAAACATAATGATGGTCATTATGGCCAAACAGTTCAATTTTTGCTTCATCAGACCAGAGGACATTTCTCCAAAAAGTACAATCTTTGTCCCCATGAGCAGTTGGAAACCGTAGTCTGGCTTTTTTATGGCGGTTTTGGAGCAGTGGCTTCTTCCTTGCTGAGCGGCCGTTCATGTTATGTCTATATAGGACTCGTTTTACTGTGGATATAGATACTTTTGTACCTGTTTCATCCAGCATCTTCACAAGGTCCTTTGCTGTTGTTCTGGGATTGATTTGCACTTTTCTCACCAAAGTACGTTCATCTCTAGGAGACAGAACGCGTCTCCTTCCTGAGCGGTATGACGGCTGCGTGGTCCCATGGTGTTTATACTTGCGTACTATTGTTTGTACAGATGAACGTGGTATCTTCAGGAGTTTAGAAATTTTCCCATGATGTCAAGCAAAGAGGCACTGAGTTTCAAGGTAGGCCTTGAAATACATCGACAGGTACACCTCCAATTGACTCAAATGATGTAAATTAGCCTATCAGAAGCTTCTAAAGCCATGACATAATTTTCTGGAATTTTCCAAGCTGTTTAAAGACACAGTCAACTTAGTGTATGTTAACTTCTGACCCACTGGAATTGTGATACAGTGAATTATAAGTGAAATAATCTGTAAACAATTGTTGGAAAAATGACTTGTGTCATGCAAAGTAGACTTGCCAAAGCAACTTGCCAAAACTTGCCAAAACAATAACAAACAACAAAACAATAGTTTGTTAACAAGACATTTTTGGAGTGGTTGAAAAACAAGTTTTAATGACTCCAACCTAAGTGTATGTAAACATCCGACTTCAACTGTATGTATTGTGGTTGCTTAAAAATGAATTGCGTTATTAAGTACATTACAGTTTTGTGATCTGATCGGATAGTGTAAATGATAGTGTCATTGAAACATAGTCATATAAAAGCATAGTAGGTGAGAGTGGGGTAAGTTGAGCCCTTTTTTTACATTCAGCATCACTACGTCAAGTGAAACATAGTATTCTTTCTAACAAATAGATCTACATATATTTCAGAATGTTGAGTATCCCTGGAAATAATCTTAATTCTTGTAAACATTACAGTTTTGAAAACATAGCTTGTGCAACAAAAGTGGTCTCTCGGAAAACGTACCTTGGTTATGGGGTAAATTGAGCCGCGGGACAGGGTAAGTTGCCTACACATTTCTGTACTGAATGAAATATTACCACTACCTTTTTAAAACATTGTCAATCTTTATTTCCCAAACACAATTCAACATAATCGCTTTTGTGTCTTTTATTCAATTTTAGGCATTTTTTAACACTAGCTTAACACACGTAAAACACTTTTTACTTTTCTTTTTACACTTTTAACATAAGCCAGGCCCTGTTGTTACCTCATATCCCAGCGATAGCGCCTTGCATTACACCTGTGAAGAAAATATTTCAATTGGCTCAACTTACCATTGGCTCAACTTACCCCAAGGCAAACATTTTGACTACATTAACTCACACAGCTACAACGATGCACTTTCATGCTAGGTTTAGGACCTCATCTTGAAGCTATAGAGACCGCAAATGATGTATCGAACAATCTTGAAATTATATAGCAATAACGATGAGGATCTCTGTGGCAACCCTCCTCTCCTTTCTAAAGACATAATGAAATGGACACCGTTCCCTCTATGTAGGGCAAAACCTCACAGAGAGCAGGATGTCCATTAATACAGTGACACCAAGATGGCCTGTCTCCTCCTGGACACTCCATTGCCATGGTTACCACCCTCATGATTACAGTATGTCACCCATCAGCGACTCTGAGCCAGAGGGGAATCCCCCTGAGGATGCCATAATGCAGCCTCAACACCACCACCACTACTCTCTGTTCCAGTTGGAACCACAGAAGCTAATTGCTCATCTCATTACTGGCCTGTGAAGAATTGGCCATTCCAGCTAATTAGGATAAAACAGTGACAGTCATTTCCCCGAGCTGAAATGACATCATCGTCAGAGACTCGCCATCTGTTGTCAGTCTGGGACCAAAGGGTCAAAGGTTGTGGGTGAGGATGGGACTGATGATGATGCTGTGTTTATTTAGACTCCCTAAGGAACTGACCTACGCTGTGGTGAAATATAGTCACAGTCCCCATAGACTGTTATGAGAGGAATTCAGGTAATATTCCCCTTATGGTGTTCTGTTTTAATGTTGAAGGCTGGGAAGGCCTGCAATTAAGCAGAAATATTGCATGGGGATAGGGAAGTATACATAGAGGGAGAGTAAATATGTGTATACACAAAACATTTGGAGCACCTGCTCTTTCCATGACATAGACTGACCAGGTGAATCCAGGTCAAAGCTATGATCCCACCTGTTAAATCCACTTAAATCAGTGTAGATGAAGGGGAGGAGACAAGTTAAAGAAATATTTTTAAGCCTTTAGCAATTGAGCGATGGAATGTGTTTGTGTGCAATTCAGAGGGTGGGAAGCATCAGAGCCAACATGGGCCAGCATCCCTGTGGAATGCTTTAGACACCTTGTAGAGTCCATGCCCTGACGAAATGAGGTTATTCTGAGGGCAAAATGGGGTGCACTCAATATTAGGAAGGCGTTCCTAATGTTTTGTACACTCAGAGTATGCGTGCAAGTCTGGATGTTTCATGGATTTCAGCAAAGACGAGCTGCTGAAATTTCACCGAGCGGTTGATATGGGGTGCTCAGAATATAAACTACTGTAGCTAGTAAAGAAAATGCTATAGACAGCAACATCCCTTTAATAAAGTTTGTTAACTTTTTCTAGGGAGTCAGAAAATCTACTCTAATTGAATGGAAGGTGCTGTCCTGAAATCTGTCTTCTCGACAAAGCAGTTTAAATCCCATACGTTGAGCAATTACTTACAGTCTGAACAAACACACAAACAAACATTTTTCACAGTGAGCCAGCACAGTCTCAACAAGGAAAACCATAGAACGCAATGATGCAGTTCTCCCCGCCTCCCGTGTACACAGAGATCATTTATCACCGCTTATCAGTGGTGAACATAAAGCCTCGGCTGTTGACAGGGTACCTGATGTTTGTGACAAGGTAATTCATCAAACACATCACGGATCGCTTTGTCAGAAAACAAACGGAAAACAATTAGATACCCTCCTGTTCGCTGTCACATTATTCAAACTGATTGGAAAGCATAGCAACTTAGACAAGCGCACAAAGTAAACCTCTAACCTTGACTACCTCTCTAGTGAGGCTTACCTTGCTTGTTGTTTAAAAGATCAACAACATGAGAATTCAGTGAGATTGACGTAGAACCTAGTGGATATGTGGATGCCACTTACGGTAATAACTTCGTTCTTTAAGTGCTCGCTGTCCATTGTCTGTCACGCGTCACATCTCCCAAAAGATAACTCCTGCTCTACCTCTCCCTCCGTCCTTTCTCTTCCCGTCCCTCTGTTTCTCTCTCCTTCACTTGTTTGAGAGATGAGGTGGATCCAACATTGCATTTTCAAATGTTAATTAATTATCCTCTGTGTCTAACCCATCCAATCTTTCTCTCACACCCCCAAACCTCTTCTATGACCACCCACACGTGTGGGCCTCATTAAGCCTCCATGGTCGGTGGCTTGTCATTCCCCTGTGGAGCACCATGGGTACTTGGAGGTGAGGGAGACACACTTGAGGGATCAGAGAGAATCTTCACACTCCTCCAACCTCGTCTCTCAGCGATAATAGTGTCAGACCATTTTCCTTAACAAGTGACTCTGTATCCTGTGTCCCTAGAGCCAATTTGCAGTTTGCCCTAGTAAAAAAGTCCTATAGGATTCCGAGAAAAAAATCCTATAGAATTTTGGAACCTATCTAATATACATTTTCTATTGGATTCTTGTATTGGAATCCTATAAAATTGTATAGCATAAAATCATATAGGATAGAATTCCATAGGAGTCCAATAGGACTGGTTCCAAAATCTGATAGGATTTTGTTATTGGATTCTTATATTGTAATTGTAACGGCTGCTTCCAACTCACAAACACATAGATCCCCTGAACGCAGCTCACTCTCCAGCCCACTTTCCAGCTCACACTCTCAAACACATAGATCCCCTGAACGCAGCTCACCCTCCAGATCCCAATCACCTGAATTCTGATCACCTGTTCACACACCTGTATGTCATTATCACACACTATTTAGTTCAGTTCTTTGCACCCCATCGCTGTGAGGTATTGTTTGTTTTGTGACACGCTTCTATTCAGAGTGCTGGGTTTCCCTGTAATTTAATCCTCCCGTGTATGATAGTGTTGGCCTGCCTCACGACGCCTTTTGCCTCTTCCCTGCCTGTACTTTAGCCTATTGGATTTCCTGTTATCAACCCATTGCCTGATCTCCCGGATGACGTTACTAGCCTTTTCCCTGCCTGTACTGTTACCTTTTTGGACCCCCTGTGTATGTCCTTCTGCCTGCCCCTGGACCCAGCTACCTGACTCCTCCTGTGTTCCTTCACAATAAACACCTGCTGTGCCCTGCGCTTGAAACCAGCTCTCTGTCTCCTATTGTATTCATTACAGTAATCCTATAAGATCCCATGAGATTCAATATTATAATATAGAATCCCACAGGAGTTCAATAGGACCAGTTCCAAAATCTGAGGATTTTTCTATTGTCATGCTGCAAATTATCTTGAAGACTTGAATTATTCCCATATTGTGAATATGGGTTGAAGAGGTTGAGAACCTCAGGGAATTATCACTGGTGTGAGTATGTAAAGATATGGAGATTGGGCTTTGGAGACACGGGAGAGAGGCTGTTCCACAGTGTACTGGTCTTTCATCTTGATTGCAGTTTAACATGAATGTTCCGGTTTCTGTGTGATATTTAGCTGTGAGAACTGTGTTTATCCAATTGTAGTGTCCATACACTGTGGTCTGAAATAACAACGAATAGAATAATATCAGTACTATGGCTTGCCAGGTTATAATAACTAAGCAGGGTGAATGAACGGGCTGCTGCACAGTCACTACGGGAGCTCTTTCTAGAGCGCCGGATTAATTTGTGCATTAAAGCATTTTTTTTGCTCTGTAAATGGGTAAACTAGTGAGAAATACAGTGCATTCGGAAAGTACTCAGACCCCTTGACATTTTCCACATTTTGTTACGTTAAAGCCTTATTCTAAAATGTGTTAAATTGATTTTATTCCTCATCAATCTACACACAATAACCCATAATGACAAAGCTAAAACAATTTTTTTGTAAATGTATTTACA